>NW_027552068.1:0-49026 GCF_045843805.1 Urocitellus parryii | reverse complement strand
TTTGATTTAGAGTTCCAACTACATGTATCCATATAGGAGAAAACAGAGTGAAACCTAAACATGAGAACGGTTACTGCAAAGCAAAGGTTTAACCTAGAAGAACGAAATTATTTTCAGCCAAGTGGGACTTGTGTACTGATCATTTCCTGCAAGTATCATCAATATTGGGAGAAAAAATGATTGCTGAGATTTCAGGAAACTCGTAGTTTTTTCGTAGCTTGGCAACCCCTTTCAATGAAAGTGATTCTCGTCAGTCTCTGCTTGGGGCTACTTCCATAGGAGACAAACCATAGCCATAGAACTTGGAACTACATGATTGTGCCAAGTTTCAAAGAGCTAGCACAAACCGTGTTTGATTTAGAGTTCCAACTACATGTATCCATATAGGAGAAAACAGAGTGAAACCTAAACATGAGAACGGTTACTGCAAAGGGACGGTTTAACCGAGAAGAACGAAATTTGGTGAGCCAAGTGGGATTGGTGTACTGATCATTAAATGGAAGTATCATGAAGATTGGGAGAAAAAATGATTGCTGAGATTTCAGGAAACTCATTGTTTTTTGGAAGCTTGGAAACCCCTTTCAATGAAAGTGATTCTCGTCAGTCTCTGCTTGGGGCTACTTCCATAGGACACAAACCATAGCCATAGAACTTGGAACTACATTATTGTGCCAAGTTTCAAAGAGCTAGCACAAACCGTGTTTGATTTAGAGTTCCAACAACATGTATCCATATAGGAGAAAACAGAGTGAAACCTAAACTTGAAAACGGTTACTGCAAAGCAAAGGTTTAACCTAGAAGAACGAAATTTGGTGAGCCAAGTGGGATTGGTGTACTGATCATTAAATGGAAGTATCCTAAAGATTGAGAGAAAAACTGATTGCTGAGATTTCAGGAAACTCGTAGTTTTTTTGTAGCTTGGAAACCCCTTTCAATGAAAGTGATTCTCGTCAGTCTCTGCTTGGGGATACTTCCATAAGACACAAACCATAGCCATAGTACTTGGAGCTACATTATTGTGCCAAGTTTCAAAGAGCTAGCACAAACCGTGTTTGATTTAGAGTTCCAACTACATGTATCCATATAGGAGAAAACAGAGTGAAACCTAAACCTGAAAACGGTTACTGCAAAGGAACGGTTTAACCTAGAAGAACGAAATTTGGTGAGCCAAGTGGGACTCGTGTACTGATCATTACCTGCAAGTATCATCAAGATTGGGTGAAAAAATGTTTGCTGAGATTTCAGGAAACTCGTAGTATTTTGGAAGCTTGGCAACCCTTTCAATGAAAGTGATTCTCGTCAGTCTCTGCTTGGGGCTACTTCCATAGGACACAAACCATAGAGATAGAACTTGGAACTACTTTATTGTGCCAAGTTTCAAAGAGCTAGCACAAACCGATTTAGAGTTCCAACTACATGTATCCATATAGGAGAAAACAGAGTGAAACCTAATCATGAAAACGGTTACTGCAAAGGAATGGTTTAACCAAGAAGAACGAAATTTGGTGAGCCTAGTGGGATTGCTGTACTTATCATTAAATGGAAGTATCATCAAGATTGGGTGAAAAAATGTTTGCTGAGATTTCAGGAAACTCGTAGTTTTTTGGAATATTGGCAACCCTTTTCAATGAAAGTGATTCTCGTCAGTCTCTGCTTGGGGCTACTTCCATAGGACACAAACCATAGCCATAGAACTTGGAACTACATTATTGTGCCAAGTTTCAAAGAGCTAGCACAAACCGTGTTTGATTTAGAGTTCCAACTACATGTATCCATATAGGAGAAAACAGAGTGAAACCTAAATATGAAAACGGTTAATGCAAAGGAATGGTTTAACCTAGAAGAACGAAATTTGGTGAGCCAAATGGGATTGGTATACTGATCATTAAATGGAAGTATCATAAAGATTGGGAGAAAAAATGTTTGCTGAGATTTCAGGAAACTCGTATTTTTTTGGAAGCTTGGCAACCCCTTTCAATTAAAGTGATTCTCGTCAGTCTCTGCTTGGGGCTACTTCCATAGGACACCATCCATCGCGATAGAACTTGGAACTACATTTTTGTGCCAAGTTTCAAAGAGCTAGCACAAACCGTGTTTGATTTAGAGTTCCAACTACATGTATCCATATAGGAGAAAACAGAGTGAAACCTAAACATGAAAACCGTTACTGCAAAGGAACGGTTTAACCTAGAAGAACGAAATTTGGTGAGCCAAGTGGGACTGGTGTGCTGATCATTAGATGGAAGTATCATCAATATTGGGAGAAAAAATGTTTGCTGAGATTACAGGAAACTCGTACTTTTTTGGAAGCTTGGCAACCCCTTTCAATGAAAGTGACTCTCATCAGTCTCTACTTGGGGCTACTTCCATAGGACACAAACCATTACCATAGAACTCGGAACTACATTATTGTGCCAAGTTTCAAAGAGCTAGCACAAACCGTGTTTGATTTAGAGTTCCAAATACATGTATCCATATAGGAGAAAACAGAGTGAAACGTAAACATGAAAAGGGTTACAGCAAAGGAACGGTTTAACCTAGAAGAACGAAATTTGGTGAGCCCAGTGGGATTGGTGTACTGATCATTAAATGGAAGTATCATAAAGATTGGGAGAAAAAATGATTGCTGAGATTTCCGGAAACTCGTAGTTTTTTGGAAGTTTGGCACCCCCTTTCAATGAAAGTGATTCTCGTCAGTCTCTGCTTGGGGCTACTTCCATAGGACACAAACCATAGCCATAGAACTTGGAACTACATTATTGTGCCAAGTTTCAAAGAGCTAGCACAAACCGTGTTTGATTTAGAGTTCCAACTACATGTATCCATATAGGAGAAAACAGAGTGAAACCTAAACATGAAAACCGTTACTGCAAAGGAACGGTTGAACCTAGAAGAACGAAACTTGGTCAGCCAAGTGGGACTGGTGTACTGATCAGTACCTGCATGTATCATCAAGATTGGGTGAAAAAATGTTTGCTGAGATTTCATGAAACTCGTAGTTTTTTGGAAGCTTAGCAACCCCTTTCAATGAAAGTGATTCTCGTCAGTCTCTGCTTGGGGCTACTTCAATAGGACACAAACCATAGCCATAGAACTTGGAACTACATTATTGTGCCAAGTTTCAAAGAGCTAGCACAAACCGTGTTTGATTTAGAGTTCCAACTACATGTATCCATATAGGAGAAAACAGAGTGAAACCTAAACATGAAAACCGTTACTGCAAAGGAACGGTTTAACCTAGAAGAACGAAATTTGGTGAGCCAAGTGGGACTGGTGTACTGATCATTAGATGGAAGTATCATCAATATTGGGAGAAAAAATGTTTGCTGAGATTACAGGAAACTCGTACTTTTTTGGAAGCTTGGCAACCCCTTTCAATGAAAGTGACTCTCATCAGTCTCTACTTGCGGCTACTTCCATAGGACACAAACCATATGCTTAGAACCTGGAACTACATTATTGTGCCAAGTTTGAAAGAGCTAGCACAAACCGTGTTTGATTTAGAGTTCATATACATGTATCCATATAGGAGAAAACAGAGTGAAACGTAAACATGAAAAGGGTTACGGCAAAGGAACGGTTTAACCTAGAAGAACGAAATTTGGTGAGCCCAGTGGGATTGGTGTACTGATCATTAAATGGAAGTATCATAAAGATTGGGAGAAAAATGATTGCTGAGATTTCCGGAAACTCGTAGTTTTTTGGAAGCTTGGCACCCCCTTTCAATGAAAGTGATTCTCGTCAGTCTCTGCTTGGGGCTACTTCCATAGGACACAAACCATAGCCATAGAACTTGGAACTACATTATTGTGCCAAGTTTCAAAGAGCTAGCACAAACCGTGTTTGATTTAGAGTTCCAACTGCATGTATCCATATAGGAGAAAACAGAGTGAAACCTAAACATGAAAACGGTTACTGCAAAGGAAAGGTTTAACCTAGAAGAACGAAATTTGGTGAGCCAAGTGGGACTGGTGTACTGATCATTACCTGCAAGTATCATCAAGATTGGGTGAAAAAATGATTGCTGAGATTTCAGGAAACTCGTAGTTTTTTGGAAGCTTGTCAACCCCTTTCAATGAAAGTGATTCTCGTCCGTCTCTGCTCGGGGCTACTTCCATAGGACACAAACCATAGCCATAGAACTTGGAACTACATGAGTGTGCCAAGTTTCAAAGAGCTAGCACAAACGGTGTTTGATTTAGAGTTCCAACTACATGTATCCATATAGGAGAAAACAGAGTGAAACCTAAACATGAGAACCTTTACTGCAAAGCAAAGGTTTAACCTAAAAGAACGAAAGTTGGTGAGCCAAGTGGGATTGGTGTACTGATCATTAAATGGAAGTATAATAAATATTGGAAGAAAAAATGATTGCTGAGATTTCAGGAAACTCATTGTTTTTTGGAAGCTTGGAAACCCCTTTCAATGAAAGTGATTCTCGTCAGTCTCTGCTTGGGGCTACTTCCATAGGACACAAACCATAGCCATAGAACTTGGAACTACATTATTGTGCCAAGTTTCAAAGAGCTAGCACAAACCGTGTTTGATTTAGAGTTCCAACAACATGTATCCATATAGGAGAAAACAGAGTGAAACCTAAACTTGAAAACGGTTACTGCAAAGCAAAAGTTTAACCTAGAAGAACGAAATTTGGTGAGCCAAGTGGGATTGGTGTACTGATCATTAAATGGAAGTATCCTAAAGATTGAGAGAAAAACTGATTGCTGAGATTTCAGGAAACTCGTAGTTTTTTTGTAGCTTGGAAACCCCTTTCAATGAAAGTGATTCTCGTCAGTCTCTGCTTGGGGATACTTCCATAAGACACAAACCATAGCCATAGTACTTGGAGCTACATTATTGTGCCAAGTTTCCAAGAGCTAGCCAACTAGCAACAACGTGTTTGATTTAGAGTTCCAACTACATGTATCCATATAGGAGAAAACAGAGTGAAACCTAAACCTGAAAACGGTTACTGCAAAGGAACGGTTTAACCTAGAAGAACGAAATTTGGTGAGCCAAGTGGGACTCGTGTACTGATCATTACCTGCAAGTATCATCAAGATTGGGTGAAAAAATGTTTGCTGAGATTTCAGGAAACTCATAGTATTTTGGAAGCTTGGCAACCCTTTCAATGAAAGTGATTCTCGTCAGTCTCTGCTTGGGGCTACTTCCATAGGACACAAACCATAGAGATAGAACTTGGAACTACTTTATTGTGCCAAGTTTCAAAGAGCTAGCACAAACCGTGTTTGATTTAGAGTTCCAACTACATGTATCCATATAGGAGAAAACAGAGTGAAACCTAATCATGAAAACGGTTACTGCAAAGGAATGGTTTAACCTAGAAGAACGAAATTTGGTGAGCCTAGTGGGATTGCTGTACTTATCATTAAATGGAAGTATCATCAAGATTGGGTGAAAAAATGTTTGCTGAGATTTCAGGAAACTCGTAGTTTTTTGGAATATTGGCAACCCTTTTCAATGAAAGTGATTCTCGTCAGTCTCTGCTTGGGGCTACTTCCATAGGACACAAACCATAGCCATAGAACTTGGAACTACATTATTGTGCCAAGTTTCAAAGAGCTAGCACAAACCGTGTTTGATTTAGAGTTCCAACTACATGTATCCATACAGGAGAAAACAGAGTGAAACCTAAATATGAAAACGGTTAATGCAAAGGAATGGTTAACCTAGAAGAACGAAATTTGGTGAGCCAAATGGGATTGGTATACTGATCATTAAATGGAAGTATCATAAAGATTGGGAGAAAAAATGTTTGCTGAGATTTCAGGAAACTCGTATTTTTTTGGAAGCTTGGCAACCCCTTTCAATTAAAGTGATTCTCGTCAGTCTCTGCTTGGGGCTACTTCCATAGGACACCATCCATCGCGATAGAACTTGGAACTACATTATTGTGCCAAGTTTCAAAGAGCTAGCACAAACCGTGTTTGATTTAGAGTTCCAACTACATGTATCCATATAGGAGAAAACAGAGTGAAACCTAAACATGAAAACCGTTACTGCAAAGGAACGGTTTAACCTAGAAGAACGAAATTTGGTGAGCCAAGTGGGACTGGTGTGCTGATCATTAGATGGAAGTATCATCAATATTGGGAGAAAAAATGTTTGCTGAGATTACAGGAAACTCGTACTTTTTTGGAAGCTTGGCAACCCCTTTCAATGAAAGTGACTCTCATCAGTCTCTACTTGGGGCTACTTCCATAGGACACAAACCATTACCATAGAACTCGGAACTACATTATTGTGCCAAGTTTCAAAGAGCTAGCACAAACCGTGTTTGATTTAGAGTTCCAAATACATGTATCCATATAGGAGAAAACAGAGTGAAACGTAAACATGAAAAGGGTTACAGCAAAGGAACGGTTTAACCTAGAAGAACGAAATTTGGTGAGCCCAGTGGGATTGGTGTACTGATCATTAAATGGAAGTATCATAAAGATTGGGAGAAAAAATGATTGCTGAGATTTCCGGAAACTCGTAGTTTTTTGGAAGTTTGGCACCCCCTTTCAATGAAAGTGATTCTCGTCAGTCTCTGCTTGGGGCTACTTCCATAGGACACAAACCATAGCCATAGAACTTGGAACTACATTATTGTGCCAAGTTTCAAAGAGCTAGCACAAACCGTGTTTGATTTAGAGTTCCAACTACATGTATCCATATGGGAGAAAACAGAGTGAAACCTAAACATGAAAACCGTTACTGCAAAGGAACGGTTGAACCTAGAAGAACGAAACTTGGTCAGCCAAGTGGGACTGGTGTACTGATCAGTACCTGCATGTATCATCAAGATTGGGTGAAAAAATGTTTGCTGAGATTTCATGAAACTCGTAGTTTTTTGGAAGCTTGTCAACCCCTTTCAATGAAAGTGATTCTCGTCCGTCTCTGCTCGGGGCTACTTCCATAGGACACAAACCATAGCCATAGAACTTGGAACTACATGAGTGTGCCAAGTTTCAAAGAGCTAGCACAAACGGTGTTTGATTTAGAGTTCCAACTACATGTATCCATATAGGAGAAAACAGAGTGAAACCTAAACATGAGAACCTTTACTGCAAAGCAAAGGTTTAACCTAAAAGAACGAAAGTTGGTGAGCCAAGTGGGATTGGTGTACTGATCATTAAATGGAAGTATAATAAATATTGGAAGAAAAAATGATTGCTGAGATTTCAGGAAACTCTTAGTTTTTTGGAAGCTTGGAAACCCTTTCAATGAAAGTGATTCTCGTCCGTCTCTGCTCGGGGCTACTTCCATAGGACACAAACCATAGCCATAGAACTTGGAACTACATGAGTGTGCCAAGTTTCAAAGAGCTAGCACAAACGGTGTTTGATTTAGAGTTCCAACTACATGTATCCATATAGGAGAAAACAGAGTGAAACCTAAACATGAGAACCTTTACTGCAAAGCAAAGGTTTAACCTAAAAGAACGAAAGTTGGTGAGCCAAGTGGGATTGGTGTACTGATCATTAAATGGAAGTATAATAAATATTGGAAGAAAAAATGATTGCTGAGATTTCAGGAAACTCTTAGTTTTTTGGAAGCTTGGAAACCCCTTTTCAATGAAAGTGATTCTCGTCAGTCTCTGCTTGGGGCTACTTCCATAGGACACAAACCATAGCCATAGAACTTGGAACTACATTATTGTGCCAAGTTTCAAAGAGCTAGCACAAACCGTGTTTGATTTAGAGTTCCAACTACATGTATCCGTATAGGAGAAAACAGAGTGAAACCTAAACATTGAAAACGGTTACTGCAAAGCAAAGGTTTAACCTAGAAGAACGAAATTTTGTCAGCCAAGTGGGACTGGTGTACTGATAATTACCTGCAAGTATCATCAAGATTGAGTGAAAAAATGTTTGTTGAGATTTCAGGAAACTCGTAGTTTTTTGGAAGCTTGGAAACCCCTTTCAATGAAAGTGATTCTCGTCCGTCTCTGCTTGGGGCTACTTCCATAGGACACAAACCATAGCCATAGAACTTGGAACTACATGATTGTGCCAAGTTTCAAAGAGCTAGCACAAACCGTGTTTGATTTAGAGTTCCAAATACATGTATCCATATAGGAGAAAACAGAGTGAAACCTAAACATGAGAACGGTTACTGCAAAGCAAAGGTTTAACCTAGAAGAACGAAATTTTTTCAGCCAAGTGGGACTTGTGTACTGATCATTTCCTGCAAGTATCATCAATATTGGGAGAAAAAATGATTGCTGAGATTTCAGGAAACTCGTAGTTTTTTCGTAGCTTGGCAACCCCTTTCAATGAAAGTGATTCTCGTCAGTCTCTGCTTGGGGCTACTTCCATAGGAGACAAACCATAGCCATAGAACTTGGAACTACATGATTGTGCCAAGTTTCAAAGAGCTAGCACAAACCGTGTTTGATTTAGAGTTCCAACTACATGTATCCATATAGGAGAAAACAGAGTGAAACCTAAACATGAGAACGGTTACTGCAAAGGGACGGTTTAACCGAGAAGAACGAAATTTGGTGAGCCAAGTGGGATTGGTGTACTGATCATTAAATGGAAGTATCATAAAGATTGGGAGAAAAAATGATTGCTGAGATTTCAGGAAACTCATTGTTTTTTGGAAGCTTGGAAACCCCTTTCAATGAAAGTGATTCTCGTCAGTCTCTGCTTGGGGCTACTTCCATAGGACACAAACCATAGCCATAGAACTTGGAACTACATTATTGTGCCAAGTTTCAAAGAGCTAGCACAAACCGTGTTTGATTTAGAGTTCCAACAACATGTATCCATATAGGAGAAAACAGAGTGAATCCTAAACTTGAAAACGGTTACTGCAAAGCAAAGGTTTAACCTAGAAGAACGAAATTTGGTGAGCCAAGTGGGATTGGTGTACTGATCATTAAATGGAAGTATCCTAAAGATTGAGAGAAAAAATGATTGCTGAGATTTCAGGAAACTCGTAGTTTTTTGGTAGCTTGGAAACCCCTTTCAATGAAAGTGATTCTCGTCAGTCTCTGCTTGGGGCTATTTCCATAGGACACAAACCATAGCCATAGAACTTGGAACTACATTATTGTGCCAAGTTTCAAGGAGCTAGCACAAACCGTGTTTGATTTAGATTTCCAACTACATGTATCCATATAGGTGAAAACAGAGTGAAACCTAAACATGAAAACGGTTACTGCAAAGGAACGGTTTAACCTAGAAGAACGAAATTTGGTCAGCCAAGTGGGACTGGTGTACTGATCATTACCTGCATGTATCATCAAGATTGGGTGAAAAAATATTTGCTGAGATTTCAGGAAACTCGTAGTTTTTTGGTAGCTTGGAAACTTGTTTCAATGAAAGTGATTCTCGTCAGTCTCTGCTTGGGGCTACTTCCATAGGACACAAACCATAGCCATAGAACTTGTAACTACATTATTGTGGCAAGTTTCAAAGAGCTAGCACAAACCGTGTTTGATTTAGAGTTCCAACTACATGTATCCATATAGGAGAAAACAGAGTGAAACCTAAACATGAGAACGGTTACTGCAAAGCAAAGGTTTAACCTAGAAGAACGAAATTTTTTCAGCCAAGTGGGACTTGTGTACTGATCATTTCCTGCAAGTATCATCAAGTTTGTGTGAAAAATGATTGTTGAGATTTCAGGAAACTCGTAGTATTATGGAAGCTTGGCAACCCCTTTCAATGAAAGTGATTCTCGTCAGTCTCTGCTTGGGGCTACTTCCATAGGACACAAACCATAGCCATAGAACTTGGAACTACATGATTGTGCCAAGTTTCAAAGAGCTAGCACAAACCGTGTTTGATTTAGAGTTCCAACTACATGTATCCATATAGGAGAAAACAGAGTGAAACCTAAACATGAGAACGGTTACTGCAAAGCAAAGGTTTAACCTAGAAGAACGAAATTTGGTGAGCCAAGTGGGATTGGTGTACTGATCATTAAATGGAAGTATCATAAAGATTGGGAGAAAAAATGATTGCTGAGATTTCAGGAAACTCATAGTTTTTTGGAAGCTTGGAAACCCCTTTCAATGAAAGTGATTCTCGTCAGTCTCTGCTTGGGGCTACTTCCATAGGACACAAACCATAGCCATAGAACTTGGAACTACATTATTGTGCCAAGTTTCAAAGAGCTAGCACAAACCATGTTTGATTTAGAGTTCCAACTACATGTATCCATATAGGAGAAAACAGAGTGAAACCTAAACATGAGAACGGTTACTGCAAAGCAAAGGTTTAACCTAGAAGAACGAAATTTGGTGAGCCAAGTGGGATTGGTGTACTGATCATTAAATGGAAGTATCATAAAGATTGGGAGAAAAAATGATTGCTGAGATTTCAGGAAACTCGTAGTATTTTGGAAGCTTGGCAACCCCTTTCAATGAAAGTGATTCTCGTCAGTCTCTGCTTGGGGCTACTTCCATAGGACACAAACCATAGCCATAGAACTTGGAACTAAATGATTGTGCCAAGTTTCAAAGAGCTAGCACAAACTGTGTTTGATTTAGAGTTCCAACTACATGTATCCATATAGGAGAAAACAGAGTGAAACCTAAACATGAGAACGGTTACTGCAAAGCAAAGGTTTAACCTAGAAGAACGAAATTTTTTCAGCCAAGTGGGACTTGTGTACTGATCATTTCCTGCAAGTATCATCAAGATTGTGTGAATAAATGATTGTTGAGATTTCAGGAAACTCGTAGTATTATGGAAGCTTGGCAACCCCTTTCAATGAAAGTGATTCTCGTCAGTCTCTGCTTGGGGCTACTTCCATAGGACACAAACCATAGCCATAGAACTTGGAACTACATGATTGTGCCAAGTTTCAAAGAGCTAGCACAAACCGTGTTTGATTTAGAGTTCCAACTACATGTATCCATATAGGAGAAAACAGAGTGAAACCTAAACATGAGAACGGTTACTGCAAAGCAAAGGTTTAACCTAGAAGAACGAAATTTGGTGAGCCAAGTGGGATTGGTGTACTGATCATTAAATGGAAGTATCATAAAGATTGGGAGAAAAAATGATTGCTGAGATTTCAGGAAACTCATAGTTTTTTGGAAGCTTGGAAACCCCTTTCAATGAAAGTGATTCTCGTCAGTCTCTGCTTGGGGCTACTTCCATAGGACACAAACCATAGCCATAGAACTTGGAACTACATTATTGTGCCAAGTTTCAAAGAGCTAGCACAAACCGTGTTTGATTTAGAGTTCCAACAACATGTATCCATATAGGAGAAAACAGAGTGAAACCTAAACTTGAAAACGGTTACTGCAAAGCAAAGGTTTAACCTAGAAGAACGAAATTTGGAGAGCCAAGTGGGATTGGTGTACTGATCATTAAATGGAAGTATCCTAAACATTGGGAGAAAAAATGATTGCTGAGATTTCAGGAAACTCGTAGTTTTTTGGTAGCTTGGAAACCCCTTTCAATGAAAGTGATTCTCGTCAGTCTCTGCTTGGGGCTACTTCCATAGGACACAAACCATAGCCATAGAACTTGGAACTACATTATTGTGCCAAGTTTCAAGGGGCTAGCACAAACCGTGTTTGATTTAGAGTTCCAACTACATGTATCCATATAGGAGAAAACAGAGTGAAACCTAAACATGAAAACGGTTACTGCAAAGGAACTGTTTAACCTAGAAGAACGAAATTTGGTCAGCCAAGTGGGACTGGTGTACTGATCATTACCTGCAAGTATCATCAAGATTGGGTGAAAAAATATTTGCTGAGAATTCAGGAAACTCGTAGTATTTTGGAAGCTTGGCAACCCCTTTCAATGAAAGTGATTCTCGTCAGTCTCTGCTTGGGGCTACTACCATAGGACACAAACCATAGCCATAAAACTTGGAACTACATTATTTTGCCAAGTTTCAAAGAGCTAGCACAAACCGTGTTTGATTTAGAGTTCCAAATACATGTATCCATATAGGAGAGAACAGAGTGAAACCTAAACATGCGAACGCTTACTGCAAAGCAAAGGTTTAACCTAGAAGAACGAAATTTGGTGAGCCAAGTGGGATTGGTGTACTGATCATTAAATGGAAGTATCATAAAGATTGGGAGAAAAAATGATTGCTGAGATTACAGGAAACTCGTACTTTTTGGGAAGCTTGGCAACCCCTTTCAATGAAAGTGACTCTCATCAGTCTCTGCTTGGGGCTATTTCCATAGGACAGAAACCATATGCTTAGAACCTGGAACTACATTATTGTGCCAAGTTTCAAAGAGCTAGCACAAACCGTGTTTGATTTAGAGTTCCAACTACATGTATCCATATAGGAGAAAACAGAGTGAAACCTAAACATGAAAACGGTGACTGCAAAGGAACGGTTTAAACTAGAAGAACGAAATTTGGTGAGCCAAGTGGGACTGGTGTACTGATCATTACCTGGAGGTATGATCAAGATCGGGTGAAAATATGTTTGCTGAGATTTCAGGAAAGTCGTACTTTTTTGGAAGCTTGGCAACCCTTTCAATGAAAGTGATTCTCGTCAGTCTCTGCTTGGGGCTAATTCCATAGGACACAAACCATAGCAGTAGAACTTGGAACTACTTTATTGTGCCAAGTTTCAAAGGGGTAGCACAAACCGTGTTTGATTTAGAGTTCCAAATACATGTATCCATATAGAAGAAAACAGAGTGAAACCTAAACATGAAAACGGTTACAGCAAAGGAATGGTTTAACCTAGAAGAACGAAATTTGGTGAGCCTAGTGGGATTGCTGTACTGATCATTAAATGGAAGTATCATCAAGATTGGGTGAAAAAATGTTTGCTGAGATTTCAGGAAACTCGTAGTATTTTGGAAGCTTGGCAACCCTTTCAATGAAAGTGATTCTTGTCAGTCTCTGCTTGGGGCTAATTCCATAGGACACAAACCATAGCCATAGAACTTGGAACTACATTATTGTGCCAAGTTTCAAAGAGCTAGCACAAACCGTGTTTCATTTAGAGTTCCAACTACATGTATCCATATAGGAGAAAACAGAGTGAAACCTAAACATGGGAACGGTTACTGCAAAGCAAAGGTTTAACCTAGAAGAACGAAATTTGGTCAGCCACGTGGGACTGGTGTACTGATCAGTACCTGCAAGTATCATCAAGATTGGGAGAAAAAATGTTTGCTGAGATTTCAGGAAACTCGTAGTTTTTTGGAAGCTTGGCAACCCCTTTCAATGAAAGTGATTCTCGTCAGTCTCTGCTTGGGGCTACTTCCATAGGACACAAACCATAGCCATAGAACTTGTAACTACATTATTGTGGCAAGTTTCAAAGAGCTAGCACAAACCGTGTTTGATTTAGAGTTCCAAATACATGTATCCATATAGGAGAAAACAGAGTGAAACCTAAACATGAAAACGGTGACTGCAAAGGAACGGTTTAACCTAGAAGAACGAAACTTGGTCAGCCAAGTGGGACTGGTGTACTGATCATTACCTGCAAGTATAATCAAGATCGGGTGAAAAAATGTTTGCTGAGATTTCAGGAAACTCGTAGTTTTTTGGAAGCTTGGCAACCCTTTCAATGAAAGTGATTCTCGTCAGTCACTGCTTGGGGCTACTTCCATAGGACACAAACCATAGCCATAGAACGTGGAACTACATTATTGTGCCAAGTTTCAAAGAGCTAGCACAAACCGTGTTTGATTTGGAGTTCCAACTACATGTATCCATATAGGAGAAAACAGAGTGAAACCTAAACATGAAAACCGTTACTGCAAAGGAACGGTTTAACCTAGAAGAACGAAACTTGGTCAGCCAAGTGGGACTGGTGTACTGATCAGTACCTGCAGTATCATCAAGATTGGGTGAAAAAATGTTTGCTGAGATTTCAGGAAACTCGTAGTTTTTTGGAAGCTTGGCAACCCCTTTCAATGAAAGTGATTCTCGTCAGTCTCTGCTTGGGGCTACTTCAATAGGACACCAACCATCGCGATAGAACTTGGAACTACATTATTGTGCCAAGTTTCAAAGAGCTAGCACAAACCGTGTTTGATTTAGAGTTCCAACTACATGTATCCATATAGGAGAAAACAGAGTGAAACCTAAACATGAAAACGGTTACTGCAAAGGAATGGTTTAACCTAGAAGAACGAAATTTGGTGAGCCTAGTGGGATTGCTGTACTGATCATTAAATGGAAGTATCATCAAGATTGGGTGAAAAAATGTTTGCTGAGATTTCAGGAAACTCGTAGTTTTTGGGAAGCTTGGCAACCCTTTCAATGAAAGTGATTCTCGTCAGTCTCTGCTTGGGGTAACTTCCATAGGACACAAACCACAGCCATAGAACTTGGAGCTACATTATTGTGCCAAGTTTCAAAGAGCTAGCACAAACCGTGTTTGATTTAGAGTTCCAACTACATGTATCCATATAGGAGAAAACAGAGTGAAACCTAAACATGAAAACGATTACTGCAAAGGAACGGTTTAACCTAGAAGAACGAAACTTGGTCAGCCAAGTGGGACTGGTGTACTGATCAGTACCTGCAAGTATCATCAAGATTGGGTGAAAAAATGTTTGCTGAGATTTCAGGAAACTCGTAGTTTTTTGGAAGCTTGGCAACCCCTTTCAATGAAAGTGATTCTCGTCAGTCTCTGCTTGGGGCTACTTCCATAGGACACAAACCATAACCATAGAACTGGGAACTACATTATAGTGCCAAGTTTCAAAGAGCTAGCAAAAACCGTGTTTGATTTAGAGTTCCAACTACATGTATCCATATAGGAGAAAACAGAGTGAAACCTAAACATGAAAACGGTTACTGCAAAGGAACGGTTTAACCTAGAAGAACAAAATTTGGTGAGCCTAGTGGGATTGGTGTACTAATCATTAAATGGACGTATTATCAAGATTGGGTGAAAAAAATATTTGCTGAGATTTCAGGCAACTCGTAGTATTTTGGAAGCTTGGCAACCCCTTTCAATGAAAGTGATTCTCGTCAGTCTCTGCTTGGGGCTACTTCCATAGGACACAAACCATAGCCATAGAACTTGGCACTACATTATTGTGCCAAGTTTCAAAGAGCTAGCACAAACCGTGTTTGATTTAGAGTTCCAAATACATGTATCCATATAGGAGAAAACAGAGTGAAACCTAAACATGAAAACGGTTACTGCAACGGAATGGTTTAACCTAGAAGAACGAAATTTGGTGAGCCAAGTGGGACTGGTGTACTGATCATTACCTGCAAGTATCATCAAGACTTAGTGAAAAAATGTTTGATGATTTCAGTAAACTCGTGCTTTTTTGGAAGCTTGGCAACCCTTTCAATGAAAGTGATTCTCGTCAGTCTCTGCTTGGGGCTACTTCCATAGGACACAATCCATAGCCATAGAACTTGGAACTACATTATTGTGGCAAGTTTCAAAGAGCTAGCACAAACCGTGTTTGATTTAGAGTTCCAACTACATGTATCCATATAGGAGAAAACAGAGTGAAACCTAAACATGAAAACGGTTACTGCAAAGGAATGGTTTAACCTAGAAGAACGAAATTTGGTGAGCCAAGTGGGACTGGTGTACTGATCATTACCTGCAAGTATCATCAAGATTGGGTGAAAAAATGTTTGATGATTTCAGAAAACTCGTACTTTTTTGGAAGCTTGGCAACCCCTTTCAATGACAGTGATTCTCGTCAGTCTCTGCTTGGGGCTACTTCCATAGGACACAAACCATAGCCATAGAACTTGGAACTACATTATTGTGCCAAGTTTCAAAGAGCTAGAACAAAGCGTGTTTGATTTAGAGTTCCAACTACATGTATCCATATAGGAGAAAACAGAGTGAAACCTAAATATGAAAACGGTTAATGCAAAGGAATGGTTTAACCTAGAAGAACGAAATTTGGTGAGCCAAATGGGATTGGTGTACTGATCATTAAATGGAAGTATGATAAAGATTGGGAGAAAAAATGTTTGCTGAGATTTCAGGAAACTCGTAGTTTTTTGGAAGCTTGGAAACCCCTTTCAATGAAAGTGATTCTCGTCAGTCTCTGCTTGGGGCTACTTCCATGGGACACAAACCATAGCCATAGAACTTGGAACTACATTATTTTGCCAAGATTCAAAGAGCTAGCAGAAACCGTGTTTGATTTAGAGTTCCAACTACATGTATCCATATAGGAGAAAACAGAGTGAAACCTAAACATGTAAACGGTGACTGCAAAGGAACGGTTTAACCTAGAAGAACGAAATTTGGTGAGCCAAGTGGGACTGCTGTACTGATCATTACCTGCAAGTTACATCAAATTTGGGTGAAAAAATGTTTGCTGAGATTTCAGGAAACTCGTAGTTTTTTGGAAGCTTGGCAACCCTTTCAATTAAAGTGATTCTCGTCAGTCTCTGCTTGGGGCTACTTCCATAGGACACAAACCATAGACATAGAACTTGGAACTACATTATTGTGCTAAGTTTCAAAGAGCTAGCACAAACCGTGTTTGATTTAGAGTTCCAACTACATGTATCCATGTAGGAGAAAACAGAGTGAAACCTAAACATGAAAACCGTTACTGCAAAGGAACGGTGAACCTAGAAGAACGAAACTTGGTCAGCCAAGTGGGACTGGTGTACTGATCAGTACCTGCATGTATCATCAAGATTGGGTGAAAAAATGTTTGCTGAGATTTCATGAAACTCGTAGTTTTTGGAGCTTAGCAACCCCTTTCAATGAAAGTGATTCTCGTCAGTCTCTGCTTGGGGCTACATCAATAGGACACAAACCATAGCCATAGAACTTGGAACTACATTATTGTGCCAAGTTTCAAAGAGCTAGCACAAACCGTGTTTGAATTAGAGTTCCAACTACATGTATCCATATAGGAGAAAACAGAGTGAGAAACCTAACACCTGAAAAACCGTTACTGCAAAGGAAAGGTTTAACCTAGAAGAACGAAATTTTGTGAGCCAAGTGGGACTGGGTGCTGATCATTAGATGGAAGTATCATCAATATTGGGAGAAAAATGTTTGCTGAGATTACAGGAAACTCGTACTTTTTTGGAAGCTTGGCAACCCCTTTCAATGAAAGTGACACTCATCAGTCTCTACTTGGGGCTACTTCCATAGGACACAAACCATATGCTTAGAACCTGGAATACATTATTGTGCCAAGTTTGAAAGAGCTAGCAACAAAACCGTGTTTGATTTAGAGTTCCAATACATGTATCCATAAGGAGAAAACAGAGTGAAACGTAAACATGAAAAGGGTTTACGGCAAAGGAACGGTTTAACATAGAAGAACGAAATTTGGTGAGCCCAGTGGGATTGGTGTACTGATCATTAAATGGAAGTATCATAAAGATTGGGAGAAAAAATGATTGCTGAGATTTCCGGAAACTCGTAGTTTTTTGGAAGCTTGGCACCCCCTTTCAATGAAAGTGATTCTCGTCAGTCTCTGCTTGGGGCTACTTCCATAGGACACAAACCATAGCCATAGAACTTGGAGCTACATTATTGTGCCAAGTTTCAAAGAGCTAGCACAAACCGTGTTTGATTTAGAGTTCCAACTACATGTATCCATATAGGAGAAAAGAGAGTGAAACCTAAACATGGAACGGTTACTGCAAAGGAACGGTGTAACCTAGAACAACGAAATTTGGTGAGCCAAGTGGGATTGGTGTACTGATCATTACCTGCAAGTACCATCACGATTGGGAGAAAAAATGTTTGCTGAGATTTCAGGAAACTCGTAGTTTTTTGGAAGCTTGGCAACCCTTTCAATTAAAGTGATTCTCGTCAGTCTCTGCTTGGGGCTACTTCCATAGGACACAAACCATAGACATAGAACTTGGAACTACATTATTGTGCCAAGTTTCAAAGAGCTAGCACAAACCGTGTTTGATTTAGAGTTCCAACTACATGTATCCATATAGGAGAAAACAGAGTGAAACCTAAACATGAAAACCGTTACTGCAAAGGAACGGTTGAACCTAGAAGAACGAAACTTGGTCAGCCAAGTGGGACTGGTGTACTGATCAGTACCTGCATGTATCATCAAGATTGGGTGAAAAAAATGTTTGCTGAGATTTCATGAAACTCGTAGTTTTTTGGAAGCTTAGCAACCCCTTTCAATGAAAGTGAATTCTCGTCAGTCTCTGCTTGGGGCTACTTCAATAGGACACAAACCATAGCCATAGAACTTGGAACTACATTATTGTGCCAAGTTTCAAAGAGCTAGCACAAACCGTGTTTGATTTAGAGTTCCAACTACATGTATCCATATAGGAGAAAACAGAGTGAAACCTAAAACATGAAAACCGTTACTGCAAAGGAACGGTTTTAACCTAGAAGAACGAAATTTGGTGAGCCAAGTGGGACTGGTGTCCTGATCATTAGATGGAAGTATCATCAATATTGGGAGAAAAATGTTTGCTGAGATTACAGAAACTCGTACTTTTTGGGAAGCTTGGCAACCCCTTTCAATGAAAGTGACTCTCATCAGTCTCTGCTTGGGGCTATTTCCATAGGACACAAACCATATGCTTAGAACCTGGAACTACATTATTGTGCCAAGTTTCAAAGAGCTAGCACAAACCGTGTTTGATTTAGAGTTCCAACTACATGTATCCATATAGGAGAAAACAGAGTGAAACCTAAACATGAAAACGGTGACTGCCAAGGAACGGTTTAAACTAGAAGAACGAAATTTGGTCAGCCAAGTGGGACTGGTGTACTGATCATTACCTGGAGGTATCATCAAGATCGGGTGAAAATATGTTTGCTGAGATTTCAGGAAAGTCGTACTTTTTTGGAAGCTTGGCAACCCTTTCAATGAAAGTGATTCTCGTCAGTCTCTGCTTGGGGCTAATTCCAAAGGACACAAACCATAGCAGTAGAACTTGGAACTACTTTATTGTGCCAAGTTTCAAAGGGGTAGCACAAACCGTGTTTGATTTAGAGTTCCAAATACATGTATCCATATAGAAGAAAACAGAGTGAAACCTAAACATGAAAACGGTACAGCAAAGGAATGGTTTAACCTAGAAGAACGAAATTTGGTGAGCCTAGTGGGATGCTGTACTGATCATTAAATGGAAGTATCATCAAGATTGGGTGAAATAATGTTTGCTGAGATTTCAGGAAACTCGTAGTATTTTGGAAGCTTGGCAACCCTTTCAATGAAAGTGATTCTTGTCAGTCTCTGCTTGGGGCTACTTCCATAGGACACAAACCATAGCCATAGAACTTGGAACTACATTATTGTGCCAAGTTTCAAATAGCTAGCACAAACCGTGTTTCATTTAGAGTTCCAACTACATGTATCCATATAGGAGAAAACAGAGTGAAACCTAAACATGAGAACGGTTACTGCAAAGCAAAGGTTTAACCAAGAAGAACGAAATTTGGTCAGCCACGTGGGACTGGTGTACTGATCAGTACCTGCAAGTATCATCAAGATTGGGAGAAAAAATGTTTGCTGAGATTTCAGGAAACTCGTAGTTTTTTGGAAGCTTGGCAACCCCTTTCAATGAAAGTGATTCTCGTCAGTCTCTGCTTGGGGCTACTTCCATAGGACACAAACCATAGCCATAGAACTTGTAACTACATTATTGTGGCAAGTTTCAAAGAGCTAGCACAAACCGTGTTTGATTTAGAGTTCCAACTACATGTATCCATATAGGAGAAAACAGACTGAAACCTAAACATGAAAACGGCGACTGCAAAGGAACGGTTTAACCTAGAAGAACGAAACTTGGTCAGCCAAGTGGGACTGGTGTACTGATCATTACCTGCAAGTATAATCAAGATCGGGTGAAAAAATGTTTGCTGAGATTTCAGGAAACTCGTAGTTTTTTGGAAGCTTGGCAACCCTTTCAATGAAAGTGATTCTCGTCAGTCACTGCTTGGGGCTACTTCCATAGGACACAAACCATAGCCATAGAACTTGGAACTACATTATTGTGCCAAGTTTCAAAGAGCTAGCACAAACCGTGTTTGATTTAGAGTTCCAACTACATGTATCCATATAGGAGAAAACAGAGTGAAACCTAAACATGAAAACCGTTACTGCAAAGGAACGGTTTAACCTAGAAGAACGAAACTTGGTCAGCCAAGTGGGACTGGTGTACTGATCAGTACCTGCAGTATCATCAAGATTGGGTGAAAAAATGTTTGCTGAGATTTCAGGAAACTCGTAGTTTTTTGGAGGCTTGGCAACCCCTTTCAATGAAAGTGATTCTCGTCAGTCTCTGCTTGGGGCTACTTCAATAGGACACCAACCATCGCGATAGAACTTGGAACTACATTATTGTGCCAAGTTTCAAAGAGCTAGCACAAACCGTGTTTGATTTAGAGTTCCAACTACATGTATCCATATAGGAGAAAACAGAGTGAAACCTAAACATGAAAACCGATACTGCAAAGGATGGTTTAACCTAGAAGAACGAAATTTGGTGAGCCCAGTGGGATTGGTGTACTGATCATTAAATGGAAGTATCATAAAGATTGGGAGACAAAATGTTTGCTGAGATTTCAGAAACTCGTAATTTTTTGGAAGCTTGGCAACCCCTTTCAATGAAAGTGATTCTTGTCAGTCTCTGCTTGGGGCTACTTCCATAGGACACAAACCATCGCCATAGAACTTGGAACTACATTATTGTGCCAAGTTTCAAAGAGCTAGCACAAACCGTGTTTGATTTAGAGTTCCAACTACATGTATCCATATAGGAGAAAACAGAGTGAAACCTAAACATGAAAACCATTACTGCAAAGGAACGGTTTAACCTAGAAGAACGAAATTTGTGAGCCAAGTGGGACTGGTGTACTGATCATTACCTGCAAGTATCATCAAGATTGGGTGAAAAATGTTTGCTGAGATTACAGGAAACTCGTACTTTTTTGGAAGCTTGGCACCCCTTTCAATGAAAGTGACTCTCATCAGTCTCTGCTTGGGGCTACTTCCATAGGACACAAACCATATGCTTAGAACCTGGAACTACATTATTGTGCCAAGTTTCAAAGAGCTAGCACAAACCGTGTTTGATTTAGAGTTCCAACTACATGTATCCATATAGGAGAAAACAGAGTGAAACCTAAACATGAAAACGGTGACTGCAAAGGAACGGTTTAAACTAGAAGAACGAAATTTGGTCAGCCAAGTGGGACTGGTGTACTGATCATTACCTGGAGGTATCATCAAGATCGGGTGAAAAAATGTTTGCTGAGATTTCAGGGAAATTCGTAGTTTTTTGGAAGCTTGGCAACCCTTTCAATGAAAGTGATTCTCGTCAGTCTCTGCTTGGGGCTACTTCCATAGGACACAAACCACAGCAGTAGAACTTGGAACTACTTTATTGTGCCAAGTTTCAAAGGGATAGCACAAACCGTGTTTCATTTAGAGTTCCAAATACATTTATCCATATAGGAGAAAACAGAGTGAAACCTAAACATGAGAACGGTTACTGCAAAGCAAAGGTTTAACCTAGAAGAACGAAATTTGGTGAGCCAAGTGGGATTGGTGTACTGATCATTAAATGGAAGTATCATCAATATTGGGAGAAAAAATATTTGCTCAGATTTCAGGAATCTCGTAGTTTTTTGGAAGCTTGGCAACCCCTTTCAATGAAAGTGATTCTCGTCAGTCTCTGCTTGGGGCTACTTCCATAGGACACAATACATAGCCATAGAACTTGGAACTACATTATTGTGGCAAGTTTCAAAGAGCTAGCGCAAACCGTGTTTGATTTAGAGTTCCAACTACATGTATCCATATAGGAGAAAACAGAGTGAAACCTAAACATGAAAACGGTTACTGCAAACGAACGGTTTAACCTAGAAGAACGAAATTTGGTGAGCCAAGTGGGACTGGTGTACTGATCATTACCTGCAAGTATAATCAAGTCGGGTGAAAAAATGTTTGCTGAGATTTCAGGAAACTCGTAGTTTTTTGGAAGCTTGGCAAACCTTTCAATGAAAGTGATTCTCGTCAGTCTCTGCTTGGGGCTACTTCCATAGGACACAAACCATAGCCATAGAACTTGGAACTACATTATTGTGCCAAGTTTCAAAGAGCTAGCAC
Organism: Urocitellus parryii; assembly: GCF_045843805.1. Classification (NCBI taxonomy): domain Eukaryota; kingdom Metazoa; phylum Chordata; class Mammalia; order Rodentia; family Sciuridae; genus Urocitellus; species Urocitellus parryii. The sequence continues at coordinate 27,011 of NW_027552068.1, read as the reverse complement.
AAACCGTGTTTGATTTAGAGTTCCAACTACATGTATCCATATAGGAGAAAACAGAGTGAAACCTAAACATGAAAACCGTTACTGCAAAGGAACGGTTTAACCTAGAAGAACGAAACTTGGTCAGCCAAGTGGGACTGGTGTACTGATCAGTACCTGCAAGTATCATCAAGATTGGGTGAAAAAATGTTTGCTGAGATTTCAGGAAACTCGTAGTTTTTTGGAAGCTTGGCAACCCTTTCAATGAAAGTGATTCTCGTCAGTCTCTGCTTGGGGCTACTTCCATAGGACACAAACCATAGCCATAGAACTTGGAACTACATTACTGTGCCAAGTTTCAAAGAGCTAGCACAAACCGTGTTTGATTTAGAGTTCCAACTACATGTATCCATATAGGAGAAAACAGAGTGAAACCTAAACATGAAAACCATTACTGCAAAGGAACGGTTTAACCTAGAAGAAACGAAACTTGGTCAGCCAAGTGGGACTGGTGTACTGATCAGTACCTGCAAGGATCATCAAGATTGGGTGAAAAAATGTTTGCTGAGATTTCAGGAAACTCGTAGTTTTTTGGAAGCTTGGCAACCCTTTCAATGAAAGTGATTCTCGTCAGTCTCTGCTTGGGGCTACTTCCATAGGACAGAAACCATAGCCATAGAACTTGGAACTACATTATTGTGCCAAGTTTCAAAGAGCTAGCACAAACCGTGTTTGATTTAGAGTTCCAACTACATGTATCCATATAGGAGAAAACAGAGTGAAACCAAACATGAGAAACATTACTGCAAAGGAACGGTTTAACCTAGAAGAACGAAACTTGGTCAGCCAAGTGGGACTGGTGTACTGATCAGTACCTGCAAGGATCATCAAGATTGGGTGAAAAAATGTTTGCTGAGATTTCAGGAAACTCGTAGTTTTTTGGAAACTTGGCAACCCCTTTCAATGACAGTGATTCTCGTCAGTCTCTGCTTGGGGCTACTTCCATAGGACACAAACCATTGCCATAGAACTTGGAACTACATTATTGTGCCAAGTTTCAAAGAGCTAGCACAAACCGTGTTTGATTTAGAGTTCCAACTACATGTATCCATATAGGAGAAAAACAGAGTGAAACCTAAAACATGAAAACGGTTACTGCAAAGGAATGGTTTAACCTAGAAGAACGAAATTTGGTGAGCCAAGTGGACTGGTGTACTGATCATTACCTGCAAGTATCATCAAGATTGGGTGATAAAATATTTGCTGAGATTTCAGGAAACTCGTAGTTTTTTGGAAGCTTGGCAAACCTTTCAAAGAAAGTGATTCTTGTCAGTCTCTGCTTGGGGCTACTTCCATAGGACACAAACCATAGCCATAGAACTTGGAACTACATTATTGTGCCAAGTTTCAAAGAGCTAGCACAAAAACCGTGTTTGATTTAGAGTTCCAAATACATGTATCCATATAGGAGAAAACAGAGTGAAACCTAAACATGAAAAACGTTACTGCAAAGGAACGGTTTAACCTAGAAGAACGAAACTTGGTCAGCCAAGTGGGACTGGTGTACTGATCATTACTTGCAAGTATCATCAAGATTGGGTGAAAAAAATGTTTGCTGAGATTTCATGAAACTCGTAGTTTTTTGGAAGCTTAGCAACCCCTTTCAATGAAAGTGATTCTCGTCAGTCTCTGCTTGGGGCTACTTCAATAGGACAACAAACCATAGCCATAGAACTTGGAACTACATTATTGTGCCAAGTTTCAAAGAGCTAGCACAAACCGTGTTTGATTTAGAGTTCCAACTACATGTATCCATATAGGAGAAAACAGAGTGAAACCTAAACATGAAAACCGTTACTGCAAAGGAAAGGTTTAACCTAGAAGAACGAAATTTTGTGAGCCAAGTGGGACTGGTGTGCTGATCATTAGATGGAAGTATCATCAATATTGGGAGAAAAATGTTTGCTGAGATTACAGGAAACTCGTACTTTTTGGAAGCTTGGCAACCCCTTTCAATGAAAGTGACACTCATCAGTCTCTACTTGGGGCTACTTCCATAGGACACAAACCATATGCTTAGAACCTGGAACTACATTATTGTGCCAAGTTTGAAAGAGCTAGCACAAACCGTGTTTGATTTTAGAGTTCCAAATACATGTATCCATATAGGAGAAAACAGAGTGAAACGTAAACATGAAAAGGGTTACGGCAAAGGAACGGTTTAACTTAGAAGAACGAAATTTGGTGAGCCCAGTGGGATTGGTGTACTGATCATTAAATGGAAGTATCATAAAGATTGGGAGAAAAAATGATTGCTGAGATTTCCGGAAACTCGTAGTTTTTTGGAAGCTTGGCACCCCCTTTCAATGAAAGTGATTCTCGTCAGTCTCTGCTTGGAGCTACTTCCATAGGACACAAACCATAGCCATAGAACTTGGAGCTACATTATTGTGCCAAGTTTCAAAGAGCTAGCACAAACCGTGTTTGATTTAGAGTTCCAACTACATGTATCCATATAGGAGAAAAGAGAGTGAAACCTAAACATGGAAACGGGTACTGCAAAGGAACGGTGTAACCTAGAACAACGAAATTTGGTGAGCCAAGTGGGATTGGTGTACTGATCATTACCTGCAAGTACCATCACGATTGGGAGAAAAAATGTTTGCTGAGATTTCAGGAAACTCGTAGTTTTTTGGAAGCTTGGCAACCCTTTCAATTAAAGTGATTCTCGTCAGTCTCTGCTTGGGGCTACTTCCATAGGACACAAACCATAGACATAGAACTTGGAACTACATTATTGTGCCAAGTTTCAAAGAGCTAGCACAAACCGTGTTTGATTTAGAGTTCCAACTACATGTATCCATATAGGAGAAAACAGAGTGAAACCTAAACATGAAAACCGTTACTGCAAAGGAACGGTTGAACCTAGAAGAACGAAACTTGGTCAGCCAAGTGGGACTGGTGTACTGATCAGTACCTGCATGTATCATCAAGATTGGGTGAAAAAATGTTTGCTGAGATTTCATGAAACTCGTAGTTTTTTGGAAGCTTAGCAACCCCTTTCAATGAAAGTGATTCTCGTCAGTCTCTGCTTGGGGCTACTTCAATAGGACACAAACCATAGCCATAGAACTTGGAACTACATTATTGTGCCAAGTTTCAAAGAGCTAGCACAAACCGTGTTTGATTTAGAGTTCCAACTACATGTATCCATATAGGAGAAAACAGAGTGAAACCCTAAACATGAAAACCGTTACTGCAAAGGAACGGTTTAACCTAGAAGAACGAAATTTGGTGAGCCAAGTGGGACTGGTGTCCTGATCATTAGATGGAAGTATCATCAATATTGGGAGAAAAATGTTTGCTGAGATTACAGGAAACTCGTACTTTTTGGGAAGCTTGGCAACCCCTTTCAATGAAAGTGACTCTCATCAGTCTCTGCTTGGGGCTATTTCCATAGGACACAAACCATATGCTTAGAACCTGGAACTACATTATTGTGCCAAGTTTCAAAGAGCTAGCACAAACCGTGTTTGATTAGAGTTCCAACTACATGTATCCATATAGGAGAAACAGAGTGAAACCTAAACATGAAAACGGTGACTGCCAAGGAACGGTTTAAACTAGAAGAACGAAATTTGGTCAGCCAAGTGGGACTGGTGTACTGATCATTACCTGGAGGTATCATCAAGATCGGGTGAAAATATGTTTGCTGAGATTTCAGGAAAGTCGTACTTTTTTGGAAGCTTGGCAACCCTTTCAATGAAAGTGATTCTCGTCAGTCTCTGCTTGGGGCTAATTCCAAAGGACACAAACCATAGCAGTAGAACTTGGAACTACTTTATTGTGCCAAGTTTCAAAGGGGTAGCACAAACCGTGTTTGATTTAGAGTTCCAAATACATGTATCCCTATAGAAGAAAACAGAGTGAAACCTAAACATGAAAACGGTTACAGCAAAGGAATGGTTTAACCTAGAAGAACGAAATTTGGTGAGCCTAGTGGGATTGCTGTACTGATCATTAAATGGAAGTATCATCAAGATTGGGTGAAATAATGTTTGCTGAGATTTCAGGAAACTCGTAGTATTTTGGAAGCTTGCAACCCCTTTCAATGAAAGTGATTCTTGTCAGTCTCTGCTTGGGGCTACTTCCATAGGACACAAACCATAGCCATAGAACTTGGAACTACATTATTGTGCCAAGTTTCAAATAGCTAGCACAAACCGTGTTTCATTTAGAGTTCCAACTACATGTATCCATATAGGAGAAAACAGAGTGAAACCTAAACATGAGAACGGTTACTGCAAAGCAAAGGTTTAACCAAGAAGAACGAAATTTGGTCAGCCACGTGGGACTGGTGTACTGATCAGTACCTGCAAGTATCATCAAGATTGGGAGAAAAAATGTTTGCTGAGATTTCAGGAAACTCGTAGTTTTTTGGAAGCTTGGCAACCCCTTTCAATGAAAGTGATTCTCGTCAGTCTCTGCTTGGGGCTACTTCCATAGGACACAAACCATAGCCATAGAACTTGTAACTAACATTATTGTGGCAAGTTCAAAGAGCTAGCACAAACCGTGTTTGATTTAGAGTTCCAACTACATGTATCCATATAGGAGAAAACAGACTGAAACCTAAACATGAAAACGGTGACTGCAAAGGAACGGTTAACCTAGAAGAACGAAACTTGGTCAGCCAAGTGGGACTGGTGTACTGATCATTACCTGCAAGTATAATCAAGATCGGGTGAAAAAATGTTTGCTGAGATTTCAGGAAACTCGTAGTTTTTTGGAAGCTTGGCAACCCTTTCAATGAAAGTGATTCTCGTCAGTCACTGCTTGGGGCTACTTCCATAGGACACAAACCATAGCCATAGAACTTGGAACTACATTATTGTGCCAAGTTTCAAAGAGCTAGCACAAACCGTGTTTGATTTAGAGTTCCAACTACATGTATCCATATAGGAGAAAACAGAGTGAAACCTAAACATGAAAACCGTTACTGCAAAGGAACGGTTTAACCTAGAAGAACGAAACTTGGTCAGCCAAGTGGGACTGGTGTACTGATCAGTACCTGCAGTATCATCAAGATTGGGTGAAAAAATGTTTGCTGAGATTTCAGGAAACTCGTAGTTTTTTGGAAGCTTGGCAACCCCTTTCAATGAAAGTGATTCTCGTCAGTCTCTGCTTGGGGCTACTTCAATAGGACACCAACCATCGCGATAGAACTTGGAACTACATTATTGTGCCAAGTTTCAAAGAGCTAGCACAAACCGTGTTGATTTAGAGTTCCAACTACATGTATCCATATAGGAGAAAACAGAGTGAAACCTAAACATGAAAACCGATACTGCAAAGGATGGTTTAACCTAGAAGAACGAAATTTGGTGAGCCAGTGGGATTGGTGTACTGATCATTAAATGGAAGTATCATAAAGATTGGGAGACAAAATGTTTGCTGAGATTTCAGGAAACTCGTAATTTTTTGGAAGCTTGGCAACCCCTTTCAATGAAAGTGATTCTTGTCAGTCTCTGCTTGGGGCTACTTCCATAGACACAAACCATCGCCATAGAACTTGGAACTACATTATTGTGCCAAGTTTCAAAGAGCTAGCACAAACCGTGTTTGATTTAGAGTTCCAACTACATGTATCCATATAGGAGAAAACAGAGTGAAACCTAAACATGAAAACCATTACTGCAAAGGAACGGTTTAACCTAGAAGAACGAAATTTTGTGAGCCAAGTGGGACTGGTGTACTGATCATTACCTGCAAGTATCATCAAGATTGGGTGAAAAAATGTTTGCTGAGATTACAGGAAACTCGTACTTTTTGGAAGCTTGGCAACCCCTTTCAATGAAAGTGACTCTCATCAGTCTCTGCTTGGGGCTACTTCCATAGGACACAAACCATATGCTTAGAACCTGGAACTACATTATTGTGCCAAGTTTCAAAGAGCTAGCACAAACCGTGTTTGATTTAGAGTTCCAACTACATGTATCCATATAGGAGAAAACAGAGTGAAACCTAAACATGAAAACGGTGACTGCAAAGGAACGGTTTAAACTAGAAGAACGAAATTTGGTCAGCCAAGTGGGACTGGTGTACTGATCATTACCTGGAGGTATCATCAAGATCGGGTGAAAAAATGTTTGCTGAGATTTCAGGAAATTCGTAGTTTTTTGGAAGCTTGGCAACCCTTTCAATGAAAGTGATTCTCGTCAGTCTCTGCTTGGGGCTACTTCCATAGGACACAAACCACAGCAGTAGAACTTGGAACTACTTTATTGTGCCAAGTTTCAAAAGGATAGCACAAACCGTGTTTCATTTAGAGTTCCAAATACATGTATCCATATAGGAGAAAACAGAGTGAAACCTAAACATGAGAACGGTTACTGCAAAGCAAAGGTTTAACCTAGAAGAACGAAATTTGGTGAGCCAAGTGGGATTGGTGTACTGATCATTAAATGGAAGTATCATCAATATTGGGAGAAAAAATATTTGCTGAGATTTCAGGAATCTCGTAGTTTTTTGGAAGCTTGGCAACCCCTTTCAATGAAAGTGATTCTCGTCAGTCTCTGCTTGGGGCTACTTCCAGAGGACACAATACATAGCCATAGAAATTGGAACTACATTATTGTGGCAAGTTTCAAAGAGCTAGCACAAACCGTGTTTGATTTAGAGTTCCAACTACATGTATCCATATAGGAGAAAACAGAGTGAAACCTAAACATGAAAACGGTTACTGCAAACGAACGGTTTAACCTAGAAGAACGAAATTTGGTGAGCCAAGTGGGACTGGTGTACTGATCATTACCTGCAAGTATAATCAAGATCGGGTGAAAAAATGTTTGCTGAGATTTCAGGAAACTCGTAGTTTTTTGGAAGCTTGGCAAACCTTTCAATGAAAGTGATTCTCGTCAGTCTCTGCTTGGGGCTACTTCCATAGGACACAAACCATAGCCATAGAACTTGGAACTACATTATTGTGCCAAGTTTCAAAGAGCTAGCACAAACCGTGTTTGATTTAGAGTTCCAACTACATGTATCCATATAGGAGAAAACAGAGTGAAACCTAAACATGAAAACGGTTACTGCAAAGGAACGGTTTAACCTAGAAGAACGAAACTTGGTCAGCCAAGTGGGACTGGTGTACTGATCAGTACCTGCAAGTATCATCAAGATTGGGTGAAAAAATGTTTGCTGAGATTTCAGGAAACTCGTAGTTTTTTGGAAGCTTGGCAACCCTTTCAATGAAAGTGATTCTCGTCAGTCTCTGCTTGGGGCTACTTCCATAGGACACAAACCATAGCCATAGAACTTGGAACTACATTACTGTGCCAAGTTTCAAAGAGCTAGCACAAACCGTGTTTGATTTAGAGTTCCAACTACATGTATCCATATAGGAGAAAACAGAGTGAAACCTAAACATGAAAACCATTACTGCAAAGGAACGGTTTAACCTAGAAGAACGAAACTTGGTCAGCCAAGTGGGACTGGTGTACTGATCAGTACCTGCAAGGATCATCAAGATTGGGTGAAAAAATGTTTGCTGAGATTTCAGGAAACTCGTAGTTTTTTGGAAGCTTGGCAACCCTTTCAATGAAAGTGATTCTCGTCAGTCTCTGCTTGGGGCTACTTCCTTAGGACACAAACCATAGCCATAGAACTTGGAACTACATTATTGTGCCAAGTTTCAAAGAGCTAGCACAAACCGTGTTTGATTTAGAGTTCCAACTACATGTATCCATATAGGAGAAAACAGAGTGAAACCTAAACATGAAAAACATTACTGCAAAGGAACGGTTTAACCTAGAAGAACGAAACTTGGTCAGCCAAGTGGGACTGGTGTACTGATCAGTACCTGCAAGGATCATCAAGATTGGGTGAAAAAATGTTTGCTGAGATTTCAGGAAACTCGTAGTTTTTTGGAAGCTTGGCAACCCCTTTCAATGAAAGTGATTCTCGTCAGTCTCTGCTTGGGGCTACTTCCATAGGACACAAACCATTGCCATAGAACTTGGAACTACATTATTGTGCCAAGTTTCAAAGTGCTAGCACAAACCGTGTTTGATTTAGAGTTCCAACTACATGTATCCATATAGGAGAAAACAGAGTGAAACCTAAACATGAAAACGGTTACTGCAAAGGAATGGTTTAACCTAGAAGAACGAAATTTGGTGAGCCAAGTGGGACTGGTGTACTGATCATTACCTGCAAGTATCATCAAGATTGGGTGATAAAATGTTTGCTGAGATTTCAGGAAACTCGTAGTTTTTTGGAAGCTTGGCAAACCTTTCAATGAAAGTGATTCTCGTCAGTCTCTGCTTGGGGCTACTTCCATAGGACACAAAACATAGCCATAGAACTTGGAACTACATTATTGTGCCAAGTTTCAAAGAGCTAGCAAAAACCGTGTTTGATTTAGAGTTCCAAATACATGTATCCATATAGGAGAAAACAGAGTGAAACCTAAACATGAAAACCGTTACTGCAAAGGAACGGTTTAACCTAGAAGAACGAAACTTGGTCAGCCAAGTGGGACTGGTGTACTGATCATTACTTGCAAGTATCATCAAGATTGGGTGAAAAAATGTTTGCTGAGATTTCAGGAAACTCGTAGTATTTTGGAAGCTTGGCAACCCCTTTCAATGAAAGTGATTCTCGTCATTCTCTGCTGGGGCTACTTCCATAGGACACAAACCATAGCCATAGAACTTGGAACTACATGATTTTGACAAGTTTCAAAGAGCTAGCACAAACCGTGTTTGATTTAGAGTTCCAAATACATGTATCCATATAGGAAAAAACAGAGTGAAACCTAAACATGAGAACGGTTACTGCAAAGCAAAGGTTTAACCTAGAAGAACGAAATTTGGTGAGCCAAGTGGGATTGGTGTACTGATCATTAAATGGAAGTATCATAAAGATTGGGAGAAAAAATGATTGCTGAGATTTCAGGAAACTCGTAGTTTTTTGGAAGCTTGGAAACCCCTTTCAAAGAAAGTGATTCTCGTCAGTCTCTGCTTGGGGTACATCCATAGGACACAAACCATAGCCATAGAACTTGGAATTACATTATTGTGCCAAGTTTCAAAGAGCTAGCACAAACTGTGTTTGATTTAGAGTTCCAACTACATGTATCCATATAGGAGAAAACAGAGTGAAACCTAAACATGAAAACGGTTACTGCAAAGGAACGGTTTAACCTAGAAGAACGAAATTTGGTCAGCCAAGTGGGGACTGGTGTACTGATCATTACCTGCGAGTATCATCAAGATTGGGTGAAAAAATGTTTGCTGAGATTTCAGGAAACTCGTAGTTTTTCAAGCTTGGCAACCCCTTTCAATTAAAGTGATTCTCGTCAGTCTCTGCTTGGGGCTACTTCCATAGGACACAAACCATAGCGATAGAACTTGGAGCTACATTATTGTGCCAAGTTTCAAAGAGCTAGCACAAACATTGTTTGATTTAGAGTTCCAAATACATATATCCATATAGGAGAAAACAGAGTGAAACCTAAACATGAAAACGGTTACTGCAAAGCAAAGGATTAACCTAGAAGAAGGAAATTTGGTGAGCCAAGTGGGATTGGTGTACTGATCATTAAATGGAAGTATCATAAAGATTGGGAGAAAAAATGATTGCTGAGATTTCAGGAAACTCGTAGTTTTTTGGAAGCTTGGAAACCCCTTTCAAAGAAAGTGATTCTCGTCAGTCTCTGCTTGGGGTACATCCATAGGACACAAACCATAGCCATAGAACTTGGAACTACATGATTGTGCCAAGTTTCAAAGAGCTAGCACAAACTGTGTTTGATTTAGAGTTCCAACTACATGTATCCATATAGGAGAAAACAGAGTGAAACCTAAACATGAAAACGGTTACTGCAAAGGAACGGTTTAACCTAGAAGAACGAAATTTTGTCAGCCAAGTGGGACTGGTGTACTGATCATTACCTGCGAGTATCATCAAGATTGGGTGAAAAAATGTTTGCTGAGATTTCAGGAAACTCGTAGTTTTTTCAAGCTTGGCAACCCCTTTCAATTAAAGTGATTCTCGTCAGTCTCTGCTTGGGGCTACTTCCATAGGACACAAACCATAGCGATAGAACTTGGAGCTACATTATTGTGCCAAGTTTCAAAGAGCTAGCACAAACATTGTTTGATTTAGAGTTCCAAATACATATATCCATATAGGAGAAAACAGAGTGAAACCTAAACATGAAAACGGTTACTGCAAAGCAATGGATTAACCTAGAAGAAGGAAATTTGGTGAGCCAAGTGGGATTGGTGTACTGATCATTAAATGGAAGTATCATAAAGATTGGGAGAAAAAATGATTGCTGAGATTTCAGGAAACTCGTAGTTTTTTGGTAGCTTGGAAACCCATTTCAAAGAAAGTGATTCTCGTCAGTCTCTGCTTGGGGTACTTCCATAGGCCACAAACCATAGCCATAGAACTTGGAACTACATTATTGTGCCAAGTTTCAAAGAGCTAGCACAAACCGTGTTTGATTTAGAGTTCCAACTACATGTATCCATATAGGAGAAAACAGAGTGAAACCTAAACATGAAAACGGTTACTGCAAAGCAAAGGTTTAACCTAGAAGAATGAAATTTGGTGAGCCAAGTGGGATTGGTGTACTGATCATTAAATGGAAGTATAATAAAGATTGGGAGAAAAAATGATTGCTGAGATTTCAGGAAACTCGTAGTTTTTTGGTAGCTTGGAAACCCCTTTTCAATGAAAGTGATTCTCGTCAGTCTCTGCTTGGGGCTACTTCCATAGGACACAAACCATAGCCATAGAACTTGGAACTACATTATTGTGCCAAGTTTCAAAGAGCTAGCACAAACCGTGTTTGATTTAGAGTTCCAAATACATGTATCCATATAGGAGAAAACAGAGTGAAACCTAAACATGAAAACGGTTACTGCAAAGGAACGGTTTAACCTAGAAGAACGAAATTTGGTGAGCCAAGTGGGACTGGTGTACTGATCATTACCTGCAAGTATCATCAAGATTGGGTGAAAAAATATTTGCTGAGATTTCAGTAAACTCGTAGTATTTTGGAGGCTTGGCAACCCCTTTCAATGAAAGTGATTCTCGTCAGTCTCTGCTTGGGGCTACTTCAATAGGACACAAACCATAGCCATCGAACTTGGAACTACATTATTGTGCCAAGTTTCAAAGAGCTAGCACAAACCGTGTTTGATTTAGAGTTCCAACTACATGTATCCATATAGGAGAAAACAGAGTGAAACCTAAACATGAGATCGGTTACTGCAAAGCAAAGGTTTAACCTAGAAGAACGAAATTTGGTGAGCCAAGTGGGATTGGTGTACTGATCATTAAATGGAAGTATCATAAAGATTGGGAGAAAAAATGATTGCTGAGATTTGAGGAAACTCGTAGTTTTTTGGTAGCTTGGAAACCCCTTTCAATGAAAGTGATTCTCGTCAGTCTCTGCTTGGGGCTACTTCCATAGGACACAAACCATAGCCATAGAACTTGGAACTACATTATTGTGCCAAGTTTCAAAGAGCTAGCACAACCGTGTTTGATTTAGAGTTCCAACTACATGTATCCATATAGGAGAAAACAGAGTGAAACCTAAACATGAAAACGGATACTGCAAAGCAAAGGTTCAACCTAGAAGAACGAAATTTGGTGAGCCAAGTTTGATTGGTGTACTGATCATTAAATGGAAGTATCATAAGATTGGGATAAAAAATGATTGCTGAGATTTCAGGAAACTCGTAGTTTTTTCGTAGCTTGGCAACCCCTTTCAATGAAAGTGATTCTCGTCAGTCTCTGCTTGGGGCTACTTCCATAGGACACAAACCATAGCCATAGAACTTGGAACTACATTATTGTGCCAAGTTTCAAAGAGCTAGCACAAATCGTGTTTGATTTAGAGTTCCAAATACATGTATCCATATAGGAAAAAACAGAGTGAAACATAAAGATGAGAACGGTTACTGCAAAGGAACGGTTTAACCTAGAAGAACGAAATTTGGTGAGCCAAGTGGGATTGGTGTACTGATCATTAAATGGAAGTATCATAAAGATTGGGAGAAAAAATGATTGCTGAGATTTCAGGAAACTCGTAGTTTTTTGGTAGCTTGGAAACCCCTTTCAATGAAAGTGATTCTCGTCAGTCTCTGCTTAGGGCTACTTATATAGGACACAAACCGTAGCCATAGAACTTGGAACTACATGATTGTGCCAAGTTTCAAGGAGCTAGCACAAACCGTGTTTGATTTAGAGTTCCAACTACATGTATCCATATAGGAGAAAACAGAGTGAAACCGAAACATGAAAACGGTTACTGCAAAGGAACGGTTTAAGCTAGAAGAACGAAATTTGGTGAGCCAAGTGGGACTGGTGTACTGATCATTACCTGCAAGTATCATCAAGATTGGGTTAAAAAATGATTGCTGAGATTTCAGGAAACTCGTAGTTTTTTGGAAGCTTGGCAACCCCTTTCAATTAAAGTGATTCTCGTCCGTCTCTGCTTGGGGTTACTTCCATAGGACACAAACCATAGCCATAGAACTTGGAACTACATGATTGTGCCAAGTTTCAAAGAGCTAGCACAAACCGTGTTTGATTTAGAGTTCCAAATACATGTATCCATATAGGAGAAAACAGAGTGAAACCTAAACATGAAAACGGTTACTGCAAAGGAACGGTTTAACCTAGAAGAACGAAATTTGGTGAGCCAAGTGGGATTGGTGTACTGATCATTACCTGCAAGTATCATCAAGATTGGGAGAAAAAATGATTGCTGAGATTTCAGGAAACTCGTAGTTTTTTGGAAGCTTGGAAACCCCTTTCAATGAAAGTGATTCTCGTCAGTCTCTGCTTGGGGCTACTTCCATAGGACGAAAATCATAGCCGTAGAAGTTGGAACTACATTATTGTGCCAAGTTTCAAAGAGCTAGCACAAACCGTGTTTGATTTAGAGTTCCAACTACATGTATCCATATAGGAGAAAACAGAGTGAAACCTAAACATGAAAACGGTTACTGCAAAGGAACTGTTTAATCTAGAAGAACCAAATTTGGTGAGCCAAGTGGGACTGGTGTACTGATCATTACTTGCAAGTACCATCAAGATTGGGTGAAAAAATATTTGCTGAGATTTCAGGAAAATCGTAGTATTTTGGAAGCTTGGCAACCCGTTTCAATGAAAGTGATTCTCGTCAGTCTCTGCTTGGGGCTACTTCCATAGGACACAAACCATAGCCATAGAACTTGGAACTACATGATTTTGCCAAGTTTCAAAGAGCTAGCACAAACCGTGTTTGATTTAGAGTTCCAAATACATGTATCCATATAGGAAAAAACAGAGTGAAACATAAACATGAGAACGGTTAATGCAAAGCAAAGGTTTAATCTAAAAGAACGAAATTTGGTGAGCCAAGTGGGATTGGTGTACTGATCATTACTTGCAAGTATCATAAAGATTGGGAGAAAAAATGATTGCTGAGATCAGGAAACTCGTAGTTTTTTGGAAGCTTGGAAACCCCTTTCAATGAAAGTGATTCTCGTCAGTCTCTGCTTGGGGCTACTTCCATAGGACACAAACCATAGCCATAGAACTTGGAACTACATTATTGTGCCAAGTTTCAAAGAGCTAGCACAAACCGTATTTGATTTAGAGTTCCAACTACATGTATCCATATAGGAGAAAACACAGTGAAACCTAAACATGAAAACGGTTACTGCAAAGCAAAGGTTTAACCTAGAAGAATGAAATTAGGTGAGCCAAGTGGGATTGGTGTACTGATCATTAAATGGAAGTATATTAAAGATTGGGAGAAAAAATGATTGCTGAGATTTGAGGAAACTCGTAGTTTTTTGGTAGCTTGGGAACCCCTTTCAATGAAAGTGATTCTCGTCAGTCTCTGCTTGGGGCTACTTCCATAGGACACAAACCATAGCCACAGAACTTGGAACTACATTATTGTGCCAAGTTTCAAAGAGCTAGCACAAACCGTGTTTGATTTAGAGTTCCAACTACATGTATCCATATAGGAGAAAACAGAGTGAAACCTAAACATGAGAACGGTTACTGCAAAGCAAAGGTTTAACCTAGAAGAACGAAATTTGGTGAGCCAAGTGGGATTGGTGTACTGATCATTACCTGCAAGTATCATCAAGATTGGGTGAAAAAATATTTGCTGAGATTTCAGGAAACTCGTAGTATTTTGGAAGCTTGGCAACCCCTTTCAATGAAAGTGATTCTCGTCAGTCTTTGCTTGGGGCTACTTCAATAGGACACAAACCATAGCCATAGAACTTGGAACTACATGATTGTGCCAAGTTTCAAAGAGCTAGCACAAACCGTGTTTGATTTAGCGTTCCAACTACATGTATCCATATAGGAGAAAACAGAGTGAAACCTAAACATGAGAACGGTTACTGCAAAGCAAAGGTTTAACCTAGAAGAACGAAATTTGGTGAGCCAAGTGGGATTGGTGTACTGATCAATAAATGGAAGTATCATAAAGATTGGGAGAAAAAATGATTGCTGAGATTTCAGGAAACTCGTAGTTTTTTGGAAGCTTGGAAACCCCTTTCAATGAAAGTGACTCTCGTCAGTCTCTGCTTGGGGCTACTTCCGTAGGACACAAACCATAGTCATAGAACTTGGAACTACATTATTGTGCAAAGTTTCAAAGAGCTAGCACAAACCGTGTTTGATTTAGAGTTCCAAATACATGTATCCATATAGGAGAAAACAGAGTGAAACCTAAACATGAAAATGGTTACTGCAAAGGAACGGTTTAACCTAGAAGAACGAAATTTTGTCAGCCAAGTGGGACTGGTGTACTGATCATTACCTGCAAGTATCATCAAGATTGGGTGAAAAAATGTTTGCTGAGATTTCAGGAAACTCGTAGTATTTTGGAAGCTTGGCAACCCCTTTCAATGAAAGTGATTCTCGTCAGTCTCTGCTTGGGACTACTTCCATAGGACACAAACCATAGTCATAGAACTTGGAACTACATGATTGTGCCAAGTTTCAAAGAGCTAGCACAAATCGTGTTTGATTTAGAGTTCCAAATACATGTATCCATGTAGGAGAAAACAGAGTGAAACCTAAACATGAAAACGGATACTGCAAAGCAAAGGTTTAACCTAGAAGAACGAAATTTGGTGAGCCAAGTGGGATTGGTGTACTGATCATTAAATGGAAGTATCATAAAGATTGGGAAAAAAATGATAGCTGAGATTTCAGGAAACTCTTAGTATTTTGGAATCTTGGAAACCCCTTTCAATGAAAGTGATTCTCGTCAGTCTCTGCTTGGGGCTACTTCCATAGGACACAAACCATAGCCATAGAACTTGGAACTACATGATTGTGCCAAGTTTCAAAGAGCTAGCACAAACCGTGTTTGATTTAGAGTTCCAACTACATGTATCCATATAGGAGAAAACAGAGTGAAACCTAAACATGAGAACCTTTATTGCAAAGCAAAGGTTTAACCTAAAAGAACGAAATTTGGTGAGCCAAGTGGGATTGCTGTACTGATCATTAAATGGAAGTATAATAAATATTGGAAGAAAAAATGATTGCTGAGATTTCAGGAAACTCTTAGTTTTTTGGAAGCTTGGAAACCCCTTTCAATGAAAGTGATTCTCGTCAGTCTCTGCTGGGGCTACTTTCATAGGACACAAACCATAGCCATAGAACTTGGAACTACATTATTGTGCCAAGTTTCAAAGAGCTAGCACAAACTGTGTTTGATTTAGAGTTCCAAATACATGTATCCATATAGGAGAAAACAGAGTGAAACCTAAACATGAAAACGGTTACTGCAAAGCAAAGGTTTAACCTAGAAGAACGAAATTTGGTGAGCCAAGTGGGATTGGTGTACTGATCATTACCTGCAAGTATCATCAAGATTGGGAGAAAAAAATGATTGCTGAGATTTCAGGAAACTCGTAGTTTTTTGGAAGCATGGCAACCCGTTTCAATGAAAGTGATTCTCGTCAGTCTCTGATTGGGGCTACTTCCATAGGACCAAAACCATAGCCGTAGAACTTGGAACTACATTATTTTGCCAAGTTTCAAAGAGCTAGCACAAACCGTGTTTGATTTAGAGTTCCAACTACATGTATCCATATAGGAGAAAACAGAGTGAAACCTAAACATGAAAACGGTTACTGCAAAGGAACTGTTTAATCTAGAAGAACCAAATTTGGTGAGCCAAGTGGGACTGGTGTACTCATCATTACTTGCAAGTATCATCAAGATTGGGTGAAAAAATGTTTGCTGAGATTTCAGGAAACTCGTAGTATTTTGGAAGCTTGGCAACCCCTTTAAATGAAAGTGATTCTCGTCAGTCTCTGCTGGGGCTACTTCCATAGGACACAAACCATAGCCATAGAACTTGGAACTACATGATTTTGCCAAGTTTCAAACAGCTAGCACAAACCGTGTTTGATTTAGAGTTCCAAATACGTGTATCCATATAGGAAAAAACAGAGTGCAACATAAACATGAGAACGGTTAATGCAAAGCAAAGGTTTAATCTAGAAGAACGAAATTTGGTGAGCCAAGTGGGATTGGTGTACTGATCATTACTTGCAAGTATCATCAAGATTGGGAGAAAAAATGATTGCTGAGATCAGGAAACTCGTAGCTTTTTGGAAGCTTGGCAACCGCTTTCAATGAAAGTGATTCTCGTCAGTCTCTGGTTGGGGCTACTTCCATAGGACACAAACCATAGCCATAGGACTTGGAACTACATTATTGTGCCAAGTTTCAAAGAGCTAGCACAAACCGTGTTTGATTTAGAGTTCCAAATACATGTATCCGTATAGGAGAAAACAGAGTGAAACCTAAACATGAGAACCTTTACTGCAAAGCAAAGGTTTAACCTAGAAGAACGAAATTTTGTCAGCCAAATGGGACTGGTGTACTGATCATTACCTGCAAGTATCATCAAGATTGGGTGAAAAAATGTTTGTTGAGATTTCAGGAAACTCGTAGTTTTTTGGAAGCTTGGAAACCCCTTTCAATGAAAGTGATTCTCGTTCGTCTCTGCTTGGGGCTACTTCCATAGGACACAAACCATAGCCATAGAACTTGGAACTACATTATTGTGCCAAGTTTCAAAGAGCTAGCACAAACGGTGTTTGATTTAGAGTTCCAACTACATGTATCCATGTAGGAGAAAACAGAGTGAAACCGAAACATGAAAACGGATACTGCAAAGCAAAGGTTTAACTTAGAAGAACGAAATTAGATGAGCCAAGTGGGATTGGTGTACTGATCATTAAATGGAAGTATCATAAAGATTGGGAGAAAAAATGATTGCTGAGATTTCAGGAAACTCGTAGTTTTTTCGTAGCTTGGCAACCCCTTTCAATGAAAGTGATTCTCGTCAGTCTCTGCTTGGGGCTACTTCCATAGGACACAAACCATAGCCATAGAACTTGGAACTACATGATTGTGCCAAGTTTCAAAGAGCTAGCACAAACCGTGTTTGATTTAGAGTTCCAACTACATGTGTCCATATAGGAGAAAGCAGAGTGAAACCTAAACATGAAAACAGTAACTGCAAAGGAACGGTTTAACCTAGAAGAACGAAATTTGGTGAGCCAAGTGGGATTGGTGTACTGATCATTAAATGGAAGTATCATAAAGATTGGGAAAAAAATGATAGCTGAGATTTCAGGAAACTCTTAGTATTTTGGAAGCTTGGAAACCCCTTTAAATGAAAGTGATTCTCGTCAGTCTCTGCTTGGGGCTACTTCCATAGGACACAAACCATAGCCATAGAACTTGGAACTACATGATTGTGCCAAGTTTCAAAGAGCTAGCACAACCGTGTTTGATTTAGAGTTCCAGCTACATGTACCATATAGGAGAAAACAGAATGAAACCTAAACATGAGAACGGTTACTGCAAAGCAAAGGTTTAACCTAGAAGAACGAAATTTGGTGAGCCAAGTGGGATTGGTGTACTGATTATTACTTGCAAGTATCATCAAGATTGGGTGAAAAAATGTTTGCTGAGATTTCAGGAAACTCGTAGTATTTTGCAAGCTTGGCAACCCCTTTCAATGAAAGTGATTCTCGTCAGTCTCTGCTGGGGCTACTTCCATAGGACACAAACCATAGCCATAGAACTTGGAACTACATGATTGTGCCAAGTTTCAAAGAGCTAGCACAAACCGTGTTTGATTTAGAGTTCCAACTACATGTATCCATATAGGAGAAAACAGAGTGAAACCTAAACATGAAAACGGTTACTGCAAAGGAACGGTTTAACCTAGAAGAACGAAATTTTGTCAGCCAAGTGGGACTTGTGTACTGATCATTTCCTGTAAGTATCATCAAGATTGGGTGAAAAAATGTTTGTTGAGATTTCAGGAAACTCGTAGGTTTTTGGAAGCTTGTCAACTCCTTTCAATGAAAGTGATTCTCGTCCATCTCTGCTTTGGGCTAATTCCATAGGACACAAACCATAGCCATAGAACTTGGAACTGCATTATTGTGCCAAGTTTCAAAGAGCTAGCACAAACCGTGTTTGATTTAGAGTTCCAACTACATGTATCCATATAGGAGAAAACAGAGTGAAACCTAAATATGAAAACGGTTACTGCAAAGCAAAGGTTTAACCTAGAAGAACGAAAGTTGGTGAGCCAAGTGGGATTGGTGTACTGATCATTAAATGGAAATATCATAAATATTGGAAGAAAAAATGATTGCTGAGATTTCAGGAAACTCGTAGTTTTTGGAAGCTTGGAAACCCCTTTCAATGAAAGTGATTCTCGTCATTCTCTGCTGGGGCTACTTCCATAGGCCACAAACCATAGCCATAGAACTGGGAACTACATTATTGTGCCAAGTTTCAAAGAGCTAGCACAAACCGTGTTTGATTTAGAGTTCCAACTACATGTATCCATATAGGAGAAAAAAGAGTGAAACCTAAACATGAAAACGGTTACTGCAAAGGAACTTTTTAACCTAGAAGAACGAAATTTGGTGAGCCAAGTGGGACTGGTGTACTGATCATTACCTGCAAGTATCATCAAGATTGGGTGAAAAAATGTTTGCTGAGATTTCAGGAAACTCGTAGTATTTTGGAAGCTTGGCGACCCCTTTCAATTAAAGTGATTCTCGTCAGTCTCTGCTTGGGGCTACTTCAATAGGAAACAAACCATATCCATAGAACTTGGAACTACATTATTGTGCCAAGTTTCAAAGAGCTAGCACAAACCGTGTTTGATTTAGAGTTCCAACTACATGTATCCATATAGGAGAAAACAGAGTGAAACCTAAACATGAGAACGGTTACTGCAAAGCAAAGGTTTAACCTAGAAGAACGAAATTTGGTGAGCCAAGTGGGATTGGTGTACTGATCATTAAATGGAAGTATCATAAAGATTGGGAAAAAAATGATTGCTGAGATTTCAGGAAACTCGTAGTTTTTTGGAAGCTTTGAAACCCCTTTCAATGAAAGTGATTCTCGTCAGTCTCTGTTTGGGGCTACTTCCATTGGACACAAACCATAGCCATAGAACTTGGAACTACATTATTGTGCCAAGTTTCAAAGAGCTAGCACAAACGGTGTTTGATTTAGAGTTCCAACTACATGTATCCATGTAGGAGAAAACAGAGTGAAACCTAAACATCAAAACGGATACTGCAAAGCAAAAGTTTAACTTAGAAGAACGAAATTTGGTGAGCCAAGTGGGATTGGTGTACTGATCATTAAATGGAAGTATCATAAAGATTGGGAGAAAAATGATTGCTGAGATTTCAGGAAACTCGTAGTTTTTTCGTAGCTTGGCAACCCCTTTCAATGAAAGTGATTCTCGTCAGTCTCTGCTTGGGGCTACTTCCATAGGACACAAACCATAGCCATAGAACTTGGAACTACATTATTGTGCCAAGTTTCAAAGAGCTAGCACAAACCGTGTTTGATTTAGAGTTCCAAATACATGTATCCATATAGGAGAAAACAGAGTGAAACCTAAACATGAAAACGGTTACTGCAAAGGAACGGTTTAACCTAGAAGAACGAAATTTAATGAGCCAAGTGGGATTGGTGTACTGATCATTAAATGGAAGTATCATGTAGATTGGGAGAAAAAATGATTTCTGAGATTTCAGAAAACTCGTAGTTTTTTGGTAGCTTGGAAACCCCTTTCAAAGAAAGTGATTCTCGTCAGTCTCTGCTTGGGGTACTTCCATAGGACACAAACCATAACCATAGAATTTGGAACTACATTATTGTGCCAAGTTTCAAAGAGCTAGCACAAACCGTGTTTGATTTAGAGTTCCAAATACATGTATCCATATAGGAGAAAACAGAGTGAAACCTAAACATGAAAACGGTTACTGCAAAGGAACGGTTTAACCTAGAAGAACGAAATTCGGTCAGCCAAGTGGGACTGGTGTACTGATCATTACCTGCAAGTATCATCAAGATTGGGTGAAAAAATGTTTGCTGAGATTTCAGGAAACTCGTAGTTTTTTTGGAAGCTTGGCAACCCCTTTCAATGAAAGTGATTCTCGTCAGTCTCTGCTTGGGGCTACTTCCATAGGACACAAACCATAGCCATAGAACTTGGAACTACATTATTGTGCCAAGTTTCAAAGAGCTAGCACAAACTGTGTTTGATTTAGAGTTCCAAATACATGTATCCATATAGGAGAAAACAGAGTGAAACCTAAACATGTGAACGGTTACTGCAAAGCAAAGGTTTAACCTAGAAGAACGAAATTTGGTGAGCCAAGTGGGATTGGTGTACTGATCATTAAATGGAAGTATCATAAAGATTGGGAGAAAAATTGATTGCTGAGATTTCAGGAAACTTGTAGTTTTTTGGAAGCTTGGAAACCCCTTTCAATGAACGTGATTCTCGTCAGTCTCTGCTTGGGGCTACTTCCATAGGACACAAACCACAGCCATAGAACTTGGAACTGCATTATTGTGCCACGTTTCAAAGAGCTAGCACAAACCGTGTTTGATTTAGAGTTCCAACTACATGTATCCATATAGGAGAAAACAGAGTGAAACCTAAACATGAAAACGGTTACTGGAAAGCAAAGGTTTAACCTAGAAGAACGAAATTTGGTGAGCCAAGTGGGATTGGTGTACTGATCATTAAGTGGAAGTATCATAAAGATTGGGAGAAAAAATGATTGCTGAGATTTCAGGAAACTCGTAGTTTTTTGGTAGCTTGGAAACCCCTTTCAATGAAAGTGATTCTCGTCAGTCTCTGCTTGGGGCTACTTCCATAGGACACAAACCATAGCCATAGAACTTGGAACTACATTATTGTGCCAAGTTTCAAAGAGCTAGCACAAACCGTGTTTGATTTAGAGTTCCAACTACATGTATCCATATAGGAGAAAACAGAGTGAAACCTAAACATGAAAACGGTTACTGCAAAGGAACGGTTTAACCTAGAAGAAGGAAATTTGCTGAGCCAAGTGGGACTGGTGTACTGATCATTACCTGCAAGTATCATCAAGATTGGGTGAAAAAATGTTTGCTGAGATTTCAGGAAACTCGGAGTATTTTGGAAGCTTGGCAACCCCTTTCAATGAAAGTGATTCTCGTCAGTCTCTGCTTGGGGCTACTTCCATAGGACACAAACCATAGCCATAGAACTTGGAACTACATTATTGTGCCAAGTTTCAAAGAGCTAGCACAAACCGTGTTTGATTTAGAGTTCGAAATACATGTATCCATATAGGAGAAAACAGAGTGAAACCTAAACATGAGAACGGTTACTGCAAAGCAAAGGTTTAACCTAAAAGAACGAAATTTGGTGAGCCAAGTGGGACTGGTGTACTGATTATTACTTGCAAGTATCATCAAGATTGGGTGAAAAATGTTTGCTGAGATTTCAGGAAACTCGTAGCATTTTGGAAGCTTGGCAACCCCTTTCAATGAAAGTGATTCTCGTCAGTCTCTGCTGGGGCTACTTCCATAGGACACAAACCATAGCCATAGAACTTGGAACTACATGATTGTGCCAAGTTTCAAAGAGCTAGCACAAACCGTGTTTGATTGAGAGTTCAAAATACATGTATCCATATAGGAGAAAACAGAGTGAAACCTAAACATGAGAACGGTTAATGCAAAGCAAAGGTTTAACCTAGAAGAACGAAATTTGGTGAGCCAAGTGGGACTGGTGTACTGATCATTACCTGCAAGTATCATCAAGATTGGGTGAAAAAATGTTTGCTGAGATTTCAGGAAACTCGTAGTTTTTTGGTAGCTTGGCAACCCCTTTCAATGAAAGTGATTCTCGTCAGTCTCTGCTTGGGGCTACTTCCATAGGACACAAACCATAGCCATAGAAGTTGGAACTACATTATTGTGCCAAGTTTCAAAGAGCTAGCACAAACCGTGTTTGATTTAGAGTTCCAACTACATGTATCCATATAGGAGAAAACAGAGTGAAACCTAAACATGAAAACGGTTACTGCAAAGGAACGGTTTAACCTAGAAGAACGAAATTTTGTCAGCCAAGTGGGACTTGTGTACTGATCATTTCCTGCAAGTATCATCAAGATTGGGTGAAAAAATGTTTGTTGAGATTTCAGGAAACTCGTAGGTTTTTGGAAGCTTGTCCACTCCTTTCAATGAAAGTGATTCTCGTCCATCTCTGCTTGGGCTAATTCCATAGGACACAACCATAGCCATAGAACTTGGAACTGCATTATTGTGCCAAGTTTCAAAGAGCTAGCACAAACCGTGTTTGATTTAGAGTTCCAACTACATGTATCCATATAGGAGAAAACAGAGTGAAACCTAAATATGAAAACGGTTACTGCAAAGCAAAGGTTTAACCTAGAAGAACGAAAGTTGTTGAGCCAAGTGGGATTGGTGTACTGATCATTAAATGGAAATATCATAAATATTGGAAGAAAAAATGATTGCTGAGATTTCAGGAAACTCGTAGTTTTTTGGAAGCTTGGAAACCCCTTTCAATGAAAGTGATTCTCGTCAGTCTCTGCTGGGGCTACTTCCATAGGCCACAAACCATAGCCATAGAACTGGGAACTACATTATTGTGCCAAGTTTCAAAGAGCTAGCACAAACCGTGTTTGATTTAGAGTTCCAACTACATGTATCCATATAGGAGAAAACAGAGTGAAACCTAAACATGAAAACGGTTACTGCAAAGGAACGGTTTAACCTAGAAGAACGAAATTTGGTGAGCCAAGTGGGATTGGTGTACTGATCATTACCTGCAAGTATCATCAAGATTGGGTGAAAAAATGTTTGCTGAGATTTCAGGAAACTCGTAGTTTTTTGGTAGCTTGGCAACCCCTTTCAATGAAAGTGATTCTCGTCAGTCTCTGCTTGGGGCTACTTCCATAGGACACAAACCATAGCCATAGAAGTTGGAACTACATTATTGTGCCAAGTTTCAAAGAGCTAGCACAAACCGTGTTTGATTTAGAGTTCCAACTACATGTATCCATATAGGAGAAAACAGAGTGAAACCTAAACATGAAAACGGTTACTGCAAAGGAACGGTTTAACCTAGAAGAACGAAATTTTGTCAGCCAAGTGGGACTTGTGTACTGATCATTTCCTGCAAGTATCATCAAGATTGGGTGAAAAAATGTTTGTTGAGATTTCAGGAAACTCGTAGGTTTTTGGAAGCTTGTCCACTCCTTTCAATGAAAGTGATTCTCGTCCATCTCTGCTTGGGGCTAATTCCATAGGACACAACCATAGCCATAGAACTTGGAACTGCATTATTGTGCCAAGTTTCAAAGAGCTAGCACAAACCGTGTTTGATTTAGAGTTCCAACTACATGTATCCATATAGGAGAAAACAGAGTGAAACCTAAATATGAAAACGGTTACTGCAAAGCAAAGGTTTAACCTAGAAGAACGAAAGTTGTTGAGCCAAGTGGGATTGGTGTACTGATCATTAAATGGAAATATCATAAATATTGGAAGAAAAAATGATTGCTGAGATTTCAGGAAACTCGTAGTTTTTTGGAAGCTTGGAAACCCCTTTCAATGAAAGTGATTCTCGTCAGTCTCTGCTGGGGCTACTTCCATAGGCCACAAACCATAGCCATAGAACTGGGAACTACATTATTGTGCCAAGTTTCAAAGAGGTAGCACAAACCGTGTTTGATTTAGAGTTCCAACTACATGTATCCATATAGGAGAAAACAGAGTGAAACCTAAACATGAAAACGGTTACTGCAAAGGAACGGTTTAACCTAGAAGAACGAAATTTGGTGAGCCAAGTGGGACTGGTGTACTGATCATTACCTGCAAGTATCATCAAGATTGGGTGAAAAAATGTTTGCTGAGATTTCAGGAAACTCGTAGTTTTTTGGAAGCTTGGAAACCCCTTTCAATGAAAGTGATTCTCGTCAGTCTCTTCTGAGGCTACTTCCATAGGACACAAACCATAGCCATAGAACTTGGAACTACATTATTGTGCCAAGTTTCAAAGAGCTAGCACAAACCGTGTTTAATTTAGAGTTCCAACTACATGTATCCATATAGGAGAAAACAGAGTGAAACCTAAACATGAAAACGGATACTGGAAAGCAAAGGTTTAACCTAGAAGAACGAAATTTGGTGAGCCAAGTGGGATTGGTGTACTGATCATTAAATGGAAGTATCATAAAGATTGGGAGAAAAAATGATTGCTGAGATTTCAGGAAACTCATAGTATTTTGGAAGGTTGGCAACCCCTTTCAATGAAAATGTTTCTCGTCAGTCTCTGCTTGGGGCTACTTCCATAGGACACAAACCATAGCCATAGAACTTGGAACTACATTATTGTGCCAAGTTTCAAAGAGCTAGCACAAACCGTGTTTGATTTAGAGTTCCAACTACATGTATCCATATAGGAGAAAACAGAGTGAAACCTAAACATGAGAACGGTTACTGCAAAGCAAAGGTTTAACCTAGAAGAACGAAATTTGGTGAGCCAAGTGGGACTCGTGTACTGATTATTACTTGCAAGTATCATCAAGATTGGGTGAAAAAATGTTTGCTGAGATTTCAGGAAACTCGTAGTATTTTGGAAGCTTGGAAACCCCTTTCAATGAAAGTGATTCTCGTCAGTCTCTGCTTGGGGCTACTTCCATAGGACAAAAACCATAGCCATAGAACTTGGAACTACATTATTGTGCCAAGTTTCAAAGAGCTAGCACAAACCGTGTTTCATTTAGAGTTCCAAATACATGTATCCATATAGGAGAAAACAGAGTGAAACCTAAACATGAGAACGGTTACTGCAAAGCAAAGTTTTAACTTAGAAGATCGAAATTTGGTGAGCCAAGTGGGATTGGTGTACTGATCATTAAATGGAAGTATCATAAAGATTGGGAGAAAAAATGATTGCTGAGATTTCAGGAAACTCGTAGTTTTTTGGAAGCTTGGAAAAACCTTTCAATGAAAGTGATTCTCGTCAGTCTCTGCTTGGGGCTACTTCAATAGGACACAAACCATAGCCATAGAACTTGGAACTACAATATTGTGTCAAGTTTCAAAGAGCTAGCACAAACCGTGTTTGATTTAGAGTTCCAACTACATGTATCCATATAGGAGAAAACAGAGTGAAACCTAAACATGAGAACGGTTACTGCAAAGCAAAGGTTTAACCTAGAAGAACGAAATTTGGTGAGCCAAGTGGGATTGGTGTACTGATCATTCAATGGAAGTATCATAAAGATTGGGAGAAAAAATGATTGCTGAGATTTCAGGAAACTCGTAGTATTTTGGAAGCTTGGCAACCCCTTTCAATGAAAGTGATTCTCGTCAGTCTCTGCTTGGGGCTACTTCCATAGGACACAAACCATAGCCATAGAACTTGGAACTACATGATTGTGCCAAGTTTCAAAGAGCTAGCACAAACCGTGTTTGATTTAGAGTTCCAAATACATGTATCCATATAGGAGAAAACAGAGTGAAACCTAAACATGAAAACGGTTACTGCAAAGGAACGGATTAACCTAGAAGAACGAAATTTGGTCAGCCAAGTGGGACTGGTGTACTGATCATTACCTGCAAGTATCATCAAGATTGGGTGAAAAAGTGTTTGCTGAGATTTCAGGAAACTCGTAGTTTTTTGGATGCTTGGCAACCCCTTTCAATGAAAGTGATTCTCGTCCGTCTCTGCTTGGGGCTACTTCCATAGGACACAAACCATAGCCATAGATCTTGGAACTACATGATTGTGCCAAGTTTCAAAGAGCTAGCACAAACCGTGTTTAATTTAGAGTTCCAACTACATGTATCCATATAGGAGAAAACAGAGTGAAACCTAAACATGAAAACGGTTACTGCAAAGCAAAGGTTTAACCTAGAAGAACGAAATTTGGTGAGCCAAGTGGGATTGGTGTACTGATCATTAAATGGAAATATCATAAATATTGGAAGAAAAAATGATTTCTGAGATTTCAGGAAACACGTAGTTTTTTGGAAGATTGGAAACCCCTTTCAATGAAAGTGATTCTCGTCATTCTCTGCTGGGGCTACTTCCATAGGCCACAAATCATAGCCATAGAACTTGGAACTACATTATTGTGCCAAGTTTCAAAGAGCTAGCACAAACCGTGTTTGATTTAGAGTTCCAACTACATGTATCCATATAGGAGAAAACAGAGTGAAACCTAAACGTGAAAACGGTTACTGCAAAGGAACGGTTTAACCTAGAAGAACGAAATTTGGTCAGCCAAGTGGGACTGGTGTACTGATCATTACCTGCAAGTATCATCAAGATTGTGTGAAAAAATATTTGCTGAGATTTCAGGAAACTCGTAGTATTTTGGAAGCTTGGCAACCCCTTTCAATGAAAGTGATTCTCGTCAGTCACTGCTTGGGGCTTCTTCCATAGGACACAAACCATAGCCATAGAACTTGGAACTACATTATTGTGCCAAGTTTCAAAGAGATAGCACAAACCGTGTTTGATTTAGAGTTCCAACTACATGTATCCATATAGGAGAAAACAGAGTGAAACTTAAACATGAGAACGGTTACTGCAAAGCAAAGGTTTAACCTAGAAG
>NW_027552067.1:0-49085 GCF_045843805.1 Urocitellus parryii | reverse complement strand
TCATTGAAAGGGGTTGCCAAGCTTCCAAAAAACTACGAGTTTCCTGAAAATTCAGCAAACATTTTTTCACCCAATCTTGATGATACTTGCAGGTAATGATCAGTACACCAATCCCACTTGGCTCACCAAATTTCGTTCTTGCGGGTTAAACCGTTGGTTTGCAGTAACCCTTTTCATGTTTAGTTTTCACTCTGTCTTCTCCTATATGGACACATGCATTTGGAACTCTAAATCAAACACGGTTTGTGCTAGCTCTTTGAAACTTGGCAAAATAATGCAGTTCCAAGTTCTGTTGCTAAGGTTTGTGTCCTATGGAAGTAGCCCCAAGCAGAGACTGACGAGAATCTCTTTCATTGAAAGGGGTTGCCAAGCTTCCAAAAAACTGCGAGTTTCCTGAAATCTCAGCAAACATTTTTTCACCCAATCTTGATGATACTTGCAGGTAATTATCAGTACACCAGTCCCACTTGGCTCACCAGGTTTCGTTCTTCTAGGTTAAAACCTTCCTTTGCAGTAACCGTTTTCATGTTTAGGTTTCACTCTCTTTTCTCCTCTATGGATACATGTAGTTGGAACTCTAAATCAAACACGGTTTGTGCTAGCTCTTTGAAACTTGGCACAATAATGCAGTTCCAAGTTCTATTGCTAAGCTTTGTGTCCTATGGAAGTAGCCCCAAGCAGAGACTGACGAGAATCACTTTCATTGAAAGGGGTTGCCAAGCTTCCAAAAAACTACGAGTTTCCTGAAATCTCAGCAAACATTTTTTCACCCAATCTTGATGATACTTGCAGGTAATTATCAGTACACCAGTCCCACTTGGCTCACCAGGTTTCGTTCTTCTAGGTTAAACCCTTCCTTTGCAGTACCCGTTTTCATGTTTAGGTTTCACTCTGTTTTCTCCTATATGGATACATGTAGTTGGAACTCTAAATCAAACACGGTTTGTGCTAGCTCTTTGAAACTTGGCACAATAATGCAGTTCCAAGTTCTATTGCTAAGGTTTGTGTCCTATGGAAGTAGCCCCAAGCAGAGACTGACGAGAATCACTTTCATTGAAAGGGGTTGCCAAGCTTCCAAAAAACTACGAGTTTCCTGAAATCTCAGCAAATATTTTTTCACCCAATCTTGATGATACTTACATTTAATGATCAGTACACCAATCCCACTTGGCTCACCAAATTTCGTTCTTCTAGGTTAAACCATTGCGTTGCAGTAACCGTTTTCATGTTTAGGTTTCACTCTGTTTTCTCCTCTATGGATACATGTAGTTGGAACTCTAAATCAAACACGGTTTGTGCTAGGTCTTTGAAACTTGGCACAATAATGTAGTTCTATGTTCTATGGCAATGCTTTGTGTCCTATGGAAGTAGCCAAAAGCAGAGACTGACGAGAATCACTTTCATTGAAAGGGGTTGCCAAGCTTCAAAAAATTACAAGTTTCCTGAAATCTCAGCAAACATTTTTTCACCCAATCTTGATGATACTTGCAGGTAATTATCAGTACACCATTCCCACTTGGCTCACCAGGTTTTCGTTCTTCTAGGTTAAACCCTTCCTTTGCAGTAACCGTTTTCATGTTTAGGTTTCACTCTGTTTTCTCCTATATGGATACATGTAGTTGGAACTCTAAATCAAACACGGTTTGTGCTAGCTCTTTGAACTTGGCAGAATAATGCAGTTCCAAGTTCTATTGCTAAGGTTTGTGTCCTATGGAAGTAGCCCCAAGCAGGGACCGACGAGAATCACTTTCATTGAAAGGGGTTGCCAAGCTTCCAAAAAACTACGAGTTTCCTGAAATCTCAGCAAACATTTTTTCACCCAATCTTGATGATACTTGCCTTTAATGATCAGTACACCAATCCCACTTGGCTCACCAAATTTCATTCTTCTAGGTTAAACCGTTGCGTTGCAGTAACCGTTTTCATGTTTAGGTGTCACTCTGTTTTATCCTCTATGGATACATGTAGTTGGAACTCTAAATCAAACACGGTTTGTGCTAGCTCTTTGAAACTTGGCACAATAATGTAGTTCTAAGTTCTATGGCTGTGCTTTGTGTCCTATGGAAGTAGCCCCAAGCAGAGACTGACGAGAATCACTTTCATTGAAAGGGGTTGCCAAGCTTCAAAAAATTACTAGTTTCCTGAAATCTCAGAAAACATTTTTTCACCCAATCTTGATGATACTTGCAGGTAATTATCAGTACACCAATCCCACTTGGCTCACCAAATTTCGTTCTTCTAGGTTAAACTGTTCCTTTGCAGTAACCGTTTTCATGTTTAGGTTTCACTCTGTTTTCTCCTCTTTGGATACATGTATTTGGAACACTAAATCAAACAGGGTTTGTGCTAGTTCTTTGAAACTTGGCACAATAATGCAGTTCCAAGTTCTATTGCTAAGCTTTGTGTCCTATTGAAGTATCCTCAAGCAGATACTGACGAGAATCACTTTCATTGAAAGGGGTTGCCAAGCTTCCAAAAAACTACGAGTTTCCTGAAATCTCAGCAAACATTTTTTCACCCAATCTTGATGATACTTGCAGGTATTGATCAGTACACCAATCCCACTTGGCTCACCAAATTTCGTTCTTCTAGGTTAACCTGTTCCTTTGCAGTAACCGTTTTCATGTTTAGGTTTCACTCTGTTTTCTTCTATATGGATAAATGTATTTGGAAGTCTAAATCAAACACGGGTTGTGCTAGATCTTGAAAACTTCCCACAATAATGTAGGTCCAAGTTCTATCGCTATGGTTTGTGTCCTATTGAAGTAGCCTCAAGCAGAGGGTGAGTAGATTCACTTTCATTGAAAGGGGTTGCCAAGCTTCCAAAAAACTACGAGTTTCCTGAAAATTCAGCAAACATTTTTTCACCCAATCTTGATGATACTTGCAGGTAATGATCAGTACACCAATCCCACTTGGCTCACCAAATTTCGTTCTTGCGGGTTAAACCGTTGGTTTGCAGTAACCCTTTTCATGTTTAGTTTTCACTCTGTCTTCTCCTATATGGACACATGCATTTGGAACTCTAAATCAAACACGGTTTGTGCTAGCTCTTTGAAACTTGGCAAAATAATGCAGTTCCAAGTTCTGTTGCTAAGGTTTGTGTCCTATGGAAGTAGCCCCAAGCAGAGACTGACGAGAATCTCTTTCATTGAAAGGGGTTGCCAAGCTTCCAAAAAACTGCGAGTTTCCTGAAATCTCAGCAAACATTTTTTCACCCAATCTTGATGATACTTGCAGGTAATTATCAGTACACCAGTCCCACTTGGCTGACCAGGTTTCGTTCTTCTAGGTTAAACCCTTCCTTTGCAGTAACCATTTTCATGTTTAGGTTTCACTCTGTTTTCTCCTATATGGATACATGTAGTTGGAACTCTAAATCAAACACGGTTTGTGCTAGCTCTTTGAAACTTGGCACAATAATGTAGTTCTAAGTTCTATGGCTATGCTTTGTGTCCTATGGAAGTAGCCCCAAGCAGAGACTGACGAGAATCACTTTCATTGAAAGGGGTTGCCAAGCTTTAAAAAACTACGAGTTTCCTGAAATCAGAGCAAACATTTTTTCACCCACTCTTGATGATACTTGCAGGTAATTATCAGTACACCAGTCCCACTTGGCTCACCAGGTTTCGTTCTTCTAGGTTAAACCCTTCCTTTGCAGTAACCGTTTTCATGTTTAGGTTTCACTCTGTTTTCTCCTATATGGATACATGTAGTTGGAACTCTAAATCAAACACGGTTTGTGCTAGCTCTTTGAAACTTGGCACAATAATGCAGTTCCAAGTTCTATTGCTAAGGTTTGTGTCCTATGGAAGTAGCCCCAAGCAGAGACTGACGAGAATCACTTTCATTGAAAGGGGTTGCCAAGCTTCCAAAAAACTACGAGTTTCCTGAAATCTCAGCAAACATTTTTTCACCCAATCTTGATGATACTTGCAGGTAATTATCAGTACACCAGTCCCACTTGGCTCACCAGGTTTCGTTCTTCTAGGTTAAAACCTTCCTTTGCAGTAACCGTTTTCATGTTTAGGTTTCACTCTCTTTTCTCCTCTATGGATACATGTAGTTGGAACTCTAAATCAAACACGGTTTGTGCTAGCTCTTTGAAACTTGGCACAATAATGCAGTTCCAAGTTCTATTGCTAAGCTTTGTGTCCTATGGAAGTAGCCCCAAGCAGAGACTGACGAGAATCACTTTCATTGAAAGGGGTTGCCAAGCTTCCAAAAAACTACGAGTTTCCTGAAATCTCAGCAAACATTTTTTCACCCAATCTTGATGATACTTGCAGGTAATTATCAGTACACCAGTCCCACTTGGCTCACCAGGTTTCGTTCTTCTAGGTTAAACCCTTCCTTTGCAGTACCCGTTTTCATGTTTAGGTTTCACTCTGTTTTCTCCTATATGGATACATGTAGTTGGAACTCTAAATCAAACACGGTTTGTGCTAGCTCTTTGAAACTTGGCACAATAATGCAGTTCCAAGTTCTATTGCTAAGGTTTGTGTCCTATGGAAGTAGCCCCAAGCAGAGACTGACGAGAATCACTTTCATTGAAAGGGGTTGCCAAGCTTCCAAAAAACTACGAGTTTCCTGAAATCTCAGCAAATATTTTTTCACCCAATCTTGATGATACTTACATTTAATGATCAGTACACCAATCCCACTTGGCTCACCAAATTTCGTTCTTCTAGGTTAAACCATTGCGTTGCAGTAACCGTTTTCATGTTTAGGTTTCACTCTGTTTTCTCCTCTATGGATACATGTAGTTGGAACTCTAAATCAAACACGGTTTGTGCTAGGTCTTTGAAACTTGGCACAATAATGTAGTTCTATGTTCTATGGCAATGCTTTGTGTCCTATGGAAGTAGCCAAAAGCAGAGACTGACGAGAATCACTTTCATTGAAAGGGGTTGCCAAGCTTCAAAAAATTACAAGTTTCCTGAAATCTCAGCAAACATTTTTTCACCCAATCTTGATGATACTTGCAGGTAATTATCAGTACACCATTCCCACTTGGCTCACCAGGTTTCGTTCTTCTAGGTTAAACCCTTCCTTTGCAGTAACCGTTTTCATGTTTAGGTTTCACTCTGTTTTCTCCTATATGGATACATGTAGTTGGAACTCTAAATCAAACACGGTTTGTGCTAGCTCTTTGAAACTTGGCAGAATAATGCAGTTCCAAGTTCTATTGCTAAGGTTTGTGTCCTATGGAAGTAGCCCCAAGCAGGGACCGACGAGAATCACTTTCATTGAAAGGGGTTGCCAAGCTTCCAAAAAACTACGAGTTTCCTGAAATCTCAGCAAACATTTTTTCACCCAATCTTGATGATACTTGCCTTTAATGATCAGTACACCAATCCCACTTGGCTCACCAAATTTCATTCTTCTAGGTTAAACCGTTGCGTTGCAGTAACCGTTTTCATGTTTAGGTGTCACTCTGTTTTATCCTCTATGGATACATGTAGTTGGAACTCTAAATCAAACACGGTTTGTGCTAGCTCTTTGAAACTTGGCACAATAATGTAGTTCTAAGTTCTATGGCTGTGCTTTGTGTCCTATGGAAGTAGCCCCAAGCAGAGACTGACGAGAATCACTTTCATTGAAAGGGGTTGCCAAGCTTCAAAAAATTACTAGTTTCCTGAAATCTCAGAAAACATTTTTTCACCCAATCTTGATGATACTTGCAGGTAATTATCAGTACACCAATCCCACTTGGCTCACCAAATTTCGTTCTTCTAGGTTAAACTGTTCCTTTGCAGTAACCGTTTTCATGTTTAGGTTTCACTCTGTTTTCTCCTCTTTGGATACATGTATTTGGAACACTAAATCAAACAGGGTTTGTGCTAGTTCTTTGAAACTTGGCACAATAATGCAGTTCCAAGTTCTACTGCTAAGCTTTGTGTCCTATTGAAGTATCCTCAAGCAGATACTGACGAGAATCACTTTCATTGAAAGGGGTTGCCAAGCTTCCAAAAAACTACGAGTTTCCTGAAATCTCAGCAAACATTTTTTCACCCAATCTTGATGATACTTGCAGGTATTGATCAGTACACCAATCCCACTTGGCTCACCAAATTTCGTTCTTCTAGGTTAACCTGTTCCTTTGCAGTAACCGTTTTCATGTTTAGGTTTCACTCTGTTTTCTTCTATATGGATAAATGTATTTGGAAGTCTAAATCAAACACGGGTTGTGCTAGATCTTGAAAACTTCCCACAATAATGTAGGTCCAAGTTCTATCGCTATGGTTTGTGTCCTATTGAAGTAGCCTCAAGCAGAGGGTGAGTAGATTCACTTTCATTGAAAGGGGTTGCCAAGCTTCCAAAAAACTACGAGTTTCCTGAAAATTCAGCAAACATTTTTTCACCCAATCTTGATGATACTTGCAGGTAATGATCAGTACACCAATCCCACTTGGCTCACCAAATTTCGTTCTTGCGGGTTAAACCGTTGGTTTGCAGTAACCCTTTTCATGTTTAGTTTTCACTCTGTCTTCTCCTATATGGACACATGCATTTGGAACTCTAAATCAAACACGGTTTGTGCTAGCTCTTTGAAACTTGGCAAAATAATGCAGTTCCAAGTTCTGTTGCTAAGGTTTGTGTCCTATGGAAGTAGCCCCAAGCAGAGACTGACGAGAATCTCTTTCATTGAAAGGGGTTGCCAAGCTTCCAAAAAACTGCGAGTTTCCTGAAATCTCAGCAAACATTTTTTCACCCAATCTTGATGATACTTGCAGGTAATTATCAGTACACCAGTCCCACTTGGCTCACCAGGTTTCGTTCTTCTAGGTTAAAACCTTCCTTTGCAGTAACCGTTTTCATGTTTAGGTTTCACTCTCTTTTCTCCTCTATGGATACATGTAGTTGGAACTCTAAATCAAACACGGTTTGTGCTAGCTCTTTGAAACTTGGCACAATAATGCAGTTCCAAGTTCTATTGCTAAGCTTTGTGTCCTATGGAAGTAGCCCCAAGCAGAGACTGACGAGAATCACTTTCATTGAAAGGGGTTGCCAAGCTTCCAAAAAAACTACGAGTTTCCTGAAATCTCAGCAAACATTTTTTCACCCAATCTTGATGATACTTGCAGGTAATTATCAGTACACCAGTCCCACTTGGCTCACCAGGTTTCGTTCTTCTAGGTTAAACCCTTCCTTTGCAGTACCCGTTTTCATGTTTAGGTTTCACTCTGTTTTCTCCTATATGGATACATGTAGTTGGAACTCTAAATCAAACACGGTTTGTGCTAGCTCTTTGAAACTTGGCACAATAATGCAGTTCCAAGTTCTATTGCTAAGGTTTGTGTCCTATGGAAGTAGCCCCAAGCAGAGACTGACGAGAATCACTTTCATTGAAAGGGGTTGCCAAGCTTCCAAAAAACTACGAGTTTCCTGAAATCTCAGCAAATATTTTTTCACCCAATCTTGATGATACTTACATTTAATGATCAGTACACCAATCCCACTTGGCTCACCAAATTTCGTTCTTCTAGGTTAAACCATTGCGTTGCAGTAACCGTTTTCATGTTTAGGTTTCACTCTGTTTTCTCCTCTATGGATACATGTAGTTGGAACTCTAAATCAAACACGGTTTGTGCTAGGTCTTTGAAACTTGGCACAATAATGTAGTTCTATGTTCTATGGCAATGCTTTGTGTCCTATGGAAGTAGCCAAAAGCAGAGACTGACGAGAATCACTTTCATTGAAAGGGGTTGCCAAGCTTCAAAAAATTACAAGTTTCCTGAAATCTCAGCAAACATTTTTTCACCCAATCTTGATGATACTTGCAGGTAATTATCAGTACACCATTCCCACTTGGCTCACCAGGTTTCGTTCTTCTAGGTTAAACCCTTCCTTTGCAGTAACCGTTTTCATGTTTAGGTTTCACTCTGTTTTCTCCTATATGGATACATGTAGTTGGAACTCTAAATCAAACACGGTTTGTGCTAGCTCTTTGAAACTTGGCAGAATAATGCAGTTCCAAGTTCTATTGCTAAGGTTTGTGTCCTATGGAAGTAGCCCCAAGCAGGGACCGACGAGAATCACTTTCATTGAAAGGGGTTGCCAAGCTTCCAAAAAACTACGAGTTTCCTGAAATCTCAGCAAACATTTTTTCACCCAATCTTGATGATACTTGCCTTTAATGATCAGTACACCAATCCCACTTGGCTCACCAAATTTCATTCTTCTAGGTTAAACCGTTGCGTTGCAGTAACCGTTTTCATGTTTAGGTGTCACTCTGTTTTATCCTCTATGGATACATGTAGTTGGAACTCTAAATCAAACACGGTTTGTGCTAGCTCTTTGAAACTTGGCACAATAATGTAGTTCTAAGTTCTATGGCTGTGCTTTGTGTCCTATGGAAGTAGCCCCAAGCAGAGACTGACGAGAATCACTTTCATTGAAAGGGGTTGCCAAGCTTCAAAAAATTACTAGTTTCCTGAAATCTCAGAAAACATTTTTTCACCCAATCTTGATGATACTTGCAGGTAATTATCAGTACACCAATCCCACTTGGCTCACCAAATTTCGTTCTTCTAGGTTAAACTGTTCCTTTGCAGTAACCGTTTTCATGTTTAGGTTTCACTCTGTTTTCTCCTCTTTGGATACATGTATTTGGAACACTAAATCAAACAGGGTTTGTGCTAGTTCTTTGAAACTTGGCACAATAATGCAGTTCCAAGTTCTATTGCTAAGCTTTGTGTCCTATTGAAGTATCCTCAAGCAGATACTGACGAGAATCACTTTCATTGAAAGGGGTTGCCAAGCTTCCAAAAAACTACGAGTTTCCTGAAATCTCAGCAAACATTTTTTCACCCAATCTTGATGATACTTGCAGGTATTGATCAGTACACCAATCCCACTTGGCTCACCAAATTTCGTTCTTCTAGGTTAACCTGTTCCTTTGCAGTAACCGTTTTCATGTTTAGGTTTCACTCTGTTTTCTTCTATATGGATAAATGTATTTGGAAGTCTAAATCAAACACGGGTTGTGCTAGATCTTGAAAACTTCCCACAATAATGTAGGTCCAAGTTCTATCGCTATGGTTTGTGTCCTATTGAAGTAGCCTCAAGCAGAGGGTGAGTAGATTCACTTTCATTGAAAGGGGTTGCCAAGCTTCCAAAAAACTACGAGTTTCCTGAAAATTCAGCAAACATTTTTTCACCCAATCTTGATGATACTTGCAGGTAATGATCAGTACACCAATCCCACTTGGCTCACCAAATTTCGTTCTTGCGGGTTAAACCGTTGGTTTGCAGTAACCCTTTTCATGTTTAGTTTTCACTCTGTCTTCTCCTATATGGACACATGCATTTGGAACTCTAAATCAAACACGGTTTGTGCTAGCTCTTTGAAACTTGGCAAAATAATGCAGTTCCAAGTTCTGTTGCTAAGGTTTGTGTCCTATGGAAGTAGCCCCAAGCAGAGACTGACGAGAATCTCTTTCATTGAAAGGGGTTGCCAAGCTTCCAAAAAACTGCGAGTTTCCTGAAATCTCAGCAAACATTTTTTCACCCAATCTTGATGATACTTGCAGGTAATTATCAGTACACCAGTCCCACTTGGCTCACCAGGTTTCGTTCTTCTAGGTTAAAACCTTCCTTTGCAGTAACCGTTTTCATGTTTAGGTTTCACTCTCTTTTCTCCTCTATGGATACATGTAGTTGGAACTCTAAATCAAACACGGTTTGTGCTAGCTCTTTGAAACTTGGCACAATAATGCAGTTCCAAGTTCTATTGCTAAGCTTTGTGTCCTATGGAAGTAGCCCCAAGCAGAGACTGACGAGAATCACTTTCATTGAAAGGGGTTGCCAAGCTTCCAAAAAACTACGAGTTTCCTGAAATCTCAGCAAACATTTTTTCACCCAATCTTGATGATACTTGCAGGTAATTATCAGTACACCAGTCCCACTTGGCTCACCAGGTTTCGTTCTTCTAGGTTAAACCCTTCCTTTGCAGTACCCGTTTTCATGTTTAGGTTTCACTCTGT
Organism: Urocitellus parryii; assembly: GCF_045843805.1. NCBI lineage: Eukaryota > Metazoa > Chordata > Mammalia > Rodentia > Sciuridae > Urocitellus > Urocitellus parryii. The sequence goes on along the minus strand of NW_027552067.1, from coordinate 39,096 downwards.
TTTCTCCTATATGGATACATGTAGTTGGAACTCTAAATCAAACACGGTTTGTGCTAGCTCTTTGAAACTTGGCACAATAATGCAGTTCCAAGTTCTATTGCTAAGGTTTGTGTCCTATGGAAGTAGCCCCAAGCAGAGACTGACGAGAATCACTTTCATTGAAAGGGGTTGCCAAGCTTCCAAAAAACTACGAGTTTCCTGAAATCTCAGCAAATATTTTTTCACCCAATCTTGATGATACTTACATTTAATGATCAGTACACCAATCCCACTTGGCTCACCAAATTTCGTTCTTCTAGGTTAAACCATTGCGTTGCAGTAACCGTTTTCATGTTTAGGTTTCACTCTGTTTTCTCCTCTATGGATACATGTAGTTGGAACTCTAAATCAAACACGGTTTGTGCTAGGTCTTTGAAACTTGGCACAATAATGTAGTTCTATGTTCTATGGCAATGCTTTGTGTCCTATGGAAGTAGCCAAAAGCAGAGACTGACGAGAATCACTTTCATTGAAAGGGGTTGCCAAGCTTCAAAAAATTACAAGTTTCCTGAAATCTCAGCAAACATTTTTTCACCCAATCTTGATGATACTTGCAGGTAATTATCAGTACACCATTCCCACTTGGCTCACCAGGTTTCGTTCTTCTAGGTTAAACCCTTCCTTTGCAGTAACCGTTTTCATGTTTAGGTTTCACTCTGTTTTCTCCTATATGGATACATGTAGTTGGAACTCTAAATCAAACACGGTTTGTGCTAGCTCTTTGAAACTTGGCAGAATAATGCAGTTCCAAGTTCTATTGCTAAGGTTTGTGTCCTATGGAAGTAGCCCCAAGCAGGGACCGACGAGAATCACTTTCATTGAAAGGGGTTGCCAAGCTTCCAAAAAACTACGAGTTTCCTGAAATCTCAGCAAACATTTTTTCACCCAATCTTGATGATACTTGCCTTTAATGATCAGTACACCAATCCCACTTGGCTCACCAAATTTCATTCTTCTAGGTTAAACCGTTGCGTTGCAGTAACCGTTTTCATGTTTAGGTGTCACTCTGTTTTATCCTCTATGGATACATGTAGTTGGAACTCTAAATCAAACACGGTTTGTGCTAGCTCTTTGAAACTTGGCACAATAATGTAGTTCTAAGTTCTATGGCTGTGCTTTGTGTCCTATGGAAGTAGCCCCAAGCAGAGACTGACGAGAATCACTTTCATTGAAAGGGGTTGCCAAGCTTCAAAAAATTACTAGTTTCCTGAAATCTCAGAAAACATTTTTTCACCCAATCTTGATGATACTTGCAGGTAATTATCAGTACACCAATCCCACTTGGCTCACCAAATTTCGTTCTTCTAGGTTAAACTGTTCCTTTGCAGTAACCGTTTTCATGTTTAGGTTTCACTCTGTTTTCTCCTCTTTGGATACATGTATTTGGAACACTAAATCAAACAGGGTTTGTGCTAGTTCTTTGAAACTTGGCACAATAATGCAGTTCCAAGTTCTATTGCTAAGCTTTGTGTCCTATTGAAGTATCCTCAAGCAGATACTGACGAGAATCACTTTCATTGAAAGGGGTTGCCAAGCTTCCAAAAAACTACGAGTTTCCTGAAATCTCAGCAAACATTTTTTCACCCAATCTTGATGATACTTGCAGGTATTGATCAGTACACCAATCCCACTTGGCTCACCAAATTTCGTTCTTCTAGGTTAACCTGTTCCTTTGCAGTAACCGTTTTCATGTTTAGGTTTCACTCTGTTTTCTTATATATGGATAAATGTATTTGGAAGTCTAAATCAAACACGGGTTGTGCTAGATCTTGAAAACTTCCCACAATAATGTAGGTCCAAGTTCTATCGCTATGGTTTGTGTCCTATTGAAGTAGCCTCAAGCAGAGGGTGAGTAGATTCACTTTCATTGAAAGGGGTTGCCAAGCTTCCAAAAAACTACGAGTTTCCTGAAAATTCAGCAAACATTTTTTCACCCAATCTTGATGATACTTGCAGGTAATGATCAGTACACCAATCCCACTTGGCTCACCAAATTTCGTTCTTGCGGGTTAAACCGTTGGTTTGCAGTAACCCTTTTCATGTTTAGTTTTCACTCTGTCTTCTCCTATATGGACACATGCATTTGGAACTCTAAATCAAACACGGTTTGTGCTAGCTCTTTGAAACTTGGCAAAATAATGCAGTTCCAAGTTCTGTTGCTAAGGTTTGTGTCCTATGGAAGTAGCCCCAAGCAGAGACTGACGAGAATCTCTTTCATTGAAAGGGGTTGCCAAGCTTCCAAAAAACTGCGAGTTTCCTGAAATCTCAGCAAACATTTTTTCACCCAATCTTGATGATACTTGCAGGTAATTATCAGTACACCAGTCCCACTTGGCTGACCAGGTTTCGTTCTTCTAGGTTAAACCCTTCCTTTGCAGTAACCATTTTCATGTTTAGGTTTCACTCTGTTTTCTCCTATATGGATACATGTAGTTGGAACTCTAAATCAAACACGGTTTGTGCTAGCTCTTTGAAACTTGGCACAATAATGTAGTTCTAAGTTCTATTCCTATGCTTTGTGTCCTATGGAAGTAGCCCCAAGCAGAGACTGACGAGAATCACATTGATTGAAAGGGGTTGCCAAGCTTCAAAAAACTACGAGTTTCCTGAAATCTCAGCAAACATTTTTTCAACCAATCTTGATGATAATTGCAGGTAATTATCAGTACACCAGTCCCACTTGGCTCACCAGGTTTCGTTCTTCTAGGTTAAACCCTTCATTTGCAGTAACCGTTTTCATGTTTAGCTTTCACTCTGTTTTCTCCTATATGGATACATGTAGTTGGAACTCTAAATCAAACACGGTTTGTGCTAACTCTTTGAAACTTGGCACAATAATGCAGTTCCAAGTTCTATTGCTAAGGTTTGTGTCCTATGGAAGTAGCCCCAAGCAGAGACTGATGAGAATCACTTTCATTGAAACGGGTTGCCAAGCTTCCAAAAAACTACGAGTTTCCTGAAATCTCAGCAAACATTTTTTCACCCAATCTTGATGATACTTCCATTTAATGATCAGTACACCAATCCCACTTGGCTCACCAAATTTCGTTCTTCTAGGTTAAACCATTGCGTTGCAGTAACCGTTTTCATGTTTAGGTTTCACTCTGTTTTCTCCTCTATGGATACATGTAGTTGGAACTCTAAATCAAACACGGTTTGTGCTAGGTCTTTGAAACTTGGCACAATAATGTAGTTCTATGTTCTATGGCAATGCTTTGTGTCCTATGGAAGTAGCCAAAAGCAGAGACTGAGGAGAATCACTTTCATTGAAACGGGTTGCCAAGCTTCCAAAAATTACAAGTTTCCTGAAATCTCAGCAAACATTTTTTCACCCAATCTTGATGATACTTGCAGGTAATTTTCAGTACACCATTCCCACTTGGCTCACCAAATTTCGTTCTTCTAGGTTAAACCCTTCCTTTGCAGTAACCGTTTTCATGTTTAGGTTTCACTCTGTTTTCTCCTATATGGATACATGTAGTTGGAACTCTAAATCAAACACGGTTTGTGCTAGCTCTTTGAAACTTGGCACAATAATGCAGTTCCAAGTTCTATTGCTAAGGTTTGTGTCCTATGGAAGTAGCCCCAAGCAGGGACCGACGAGAATCACTTTCATTGAAAGGGGTTGCCAAGCTTCCAAAAAACTACGAATTTCTTGAAATCTCAGCAAATATTTTTTCACCCAATCTTGATGATACTTCCCTTTAATGATCAGTACACCAATCCCACTTGGCTCACCAACTTTCGTTCTTCTAGGTTAAACCGTTGCGTTGCAGTAACCGTTTTCATGTTTAGGTTTCACTCTGTTTTCTCCTATATGGATACATGTAGTTGGAACTCTAAATCAAACACGGTTTGTGCTAGCTCTTTGAAACTTGGCACAATAGTGTAGTTCTAAGTTCTATGGCTGTGCTTTTTGTCCTATGGAAGAAGCCCAAGCAGAGACTGACGAGAATCACTTTCATTGAAAGGGGTTGCCAAGCTTCCAAAAAACTACGAGTTTCCTGAAATCTCAGGAAACATTTTTTCACCCAATCTTGATGATACTTGCAGGTAATTATCAGTACACCAGTCCCACTTGGCTCACCAGGTTTCGTTCTTCTAGGTTAAAACCTTCCTTTGCAGTAACCGTTTTCATGTTTAGGTTTCACTCTCTTTTCTCCTCTATGGATACATGTAGTTGGAACTCTAAATCAAACACGGTTTGTGCTAGCTCTTTGAAACTTGGCACAATAATGCAGTTCCAAGTTCTATTGCTAAGCTTTGTGTCCTATGGAAGTAGCCCCAAGCAGAGACTGACGAGAATCACTTTCATTGAAAGGGGTTGCCAAGCTTCCAAAAAACTACGAGTTTCCTGAAATCTCAGCAAACATTTTTTCACCCAATCTTGATGATACTTCCCTTTAATGATCAGTACACCAATCCCACTTGGCTCACCAAATTTCGTTCTTCTAGGTTAAACCGTTGTGTTGCAGTAACCGTTTTCATGTTTAGGTTTCACTCTGTTTTCTCCTCTATGGATACATGTAGTTGGAACTCTAAATCAAACACGGTTTGTGCTAGGTCTTTGAAACTTGGCACAATAATGTAGTTCTATGTTCTATGGCAAGGCTTTGTGTCCTATGGAAGTAGCCAAAAGCAGAGACTGACGAGAATCACTTTCATTGAAAGGGGTTGCCAAGCTTCAAAAATTACAAGTTTCCTGAAATCTCAGCAAACATTTTTTCACCCAATCTTGATGATACTTGCAGGTAATTATCAGTACACCATTCCCACTTGGCTCACCAGGTTTCGTTCTTCTAGGTTAAACCCTTCCTTTGCAGTAACCGTTTTCATGTTTAGGTTCACTCTGTTTTCTCCTATATGGATACATGTAGTTGGAACTCTAAATCAACACGGTTTGTGCTAGCTCTTTGAAACTTGGCACAATAATGCAGTTCCAAGTTCTATTGCTAAGGTTTGTGTTCTATGGAAGTAGCCCCAAGCAGGGACCGACGAGAATCACTTTCATTGAAAGGGGTTGCCAAGCTTCCAAAAAACTACGAGTTTCCTGAAATCTCAGCAAACATTTTTTCACCCAATCTTGATGATACTTGCCTTTAATGATCAGTACACCAATCCCACTTGGCTCACCAAATTTCGTTCTTCTAGGTTAAACCGTTGCGTTGCAGTAACCGTTTTCATGTTTAGGTGTCACTCTGTTTTATCCTCTATGGATACATGTAGTTGGAACTCTAAATCAAACACGGTTTGTGCTAGCTCTTTTGAAACTGGCACAATAATGTAGTTCTAAGTTCTATGGCTGTGCTTTGTGTCCTATGGAAGTAGCCCCAAGCAGAGACTGACGAGAAATCACTTTCATTGAAAGGGGTTGCCAAGCTTCAAAAAATTACTAGTTTCCTGAAATCTCAGAAAACATTTTTCACCCAATCTTGATGATACTTGCAGGTAATTATCAGTACACCAATCCCACTTGGCTCACCAAATTTCGTTCTTCTAGGTTAAACTGTTCCTTTGCAGTAACCGTTTTTCATGTTTAGGTTTCACTCTGTTTTCTCCTCTTTGGATACATGTATTTGGAACACTAAATCAAACAGGGTTTGTGCTAGTTCTTTGAAACTTGGCACAATAATGCAGTTCCAAGTTCTATTGCTAAGCTTTGTGTCCTATTGAAGTATCCTCAAGCAGATACTGACGAGAATCACTTTCATTGAAAGGGGTTGCCAAGCTTCCAAAAAACTACGAGTTTCCTGAAATCTCAGCAAACATTTTTTCACCCAATCTTAATGATACTTGCAGGTATTGATCAGTACACCAATCCCACTTGGCTCACCAAATTTCGTTCTACTAGGTTAACCTGTTCCTTTGCAGTAACCGTTTTCATGTTTAGGTTTCCCTCTGTTTTCTTCTATATAGATAAATGTATTTGGAAGTCTAAATCAAACACGGGTTGTGCTAGATCTTGAAAACTTCCCACAATAATGTAGGTCCAAGTTCTATCGCTATGGTTTGTGTCCTATTGAAGTAGCCTCAAGCAGAGGGTGAGTAGATTCACTTTCATTGAAAGGGGTTGCCAAGCTTCCAAAAAACTACGAGTTTCCTGAAAATTCAGCAAACATTTTTTCACCCAATCTTGATGATACTTGCAGGTAATGATCAGTACACCAATCCCACTTGGCTCACCAAATTTCGTTCTTGCGGGTTAAACCGTTGGTTTGCAGTAACCCTGTTCATGTTTAGTTTTCACTCTGTCTTCTCCTATATGGACACATGCATTTGGAACTCTAAATCAAACACGGTTTGTGCTAGCTCTTTGAAACTTGGCAAAATAATGCAGTTCCAAGTTCTGTTGCTAAGGTTTGTGTCCTATGGAAGTAGCCCCAAGCAGAGACTGACGAGAATCTCTTTCATTGAAAGGGGTTGCCAAGCTTCCAAAAAACTGCGAGTTTCCTGAAATCTCAGCAAACATTTTTTCACCCAATCTTGATGATACTTGCAGGTAATTATCAGTACACCAGTCCCACTTGGCTGACCAGGTTTCGTTCTTCTAGGTTAAACCCTTCCTTTGCAGTAACCGTTTTCATGTTTAGGTTTCACTCTGTTTTCTCCTATATGGATACATGTAGTTGGAACTCTAAATCAAACACGGTTTGTGCTAGCTCTTTGAAACTTGGCACAATAATGTAGTTCTAAGTTCTATTCCTATGCTTTGTGTCCTATGGAAGTAGCCCCAAGCAGAGACTGACGAGAATCACATTGATTGAAAGGGGTTGCCAAGCTTCAAAAAACTACGAGTTTCCTGAAATCTCAGCAAACATTTTTTCAACCAATCTTGATGATAATTGCAGGTAATTATCAGTACACCAGTCCCACTTGGCTCACCAGGTTTCGTTCTTCTAGGTTAAACCCTTCATTTGCAGTAACCGTTTTCATGTTTAGCTTTCACTCTGTTTTCTCCTATATGGATACATGTAGTTGGAACTCTAAATCAAACACGGTTTGTGCTAACTCTTTGAAACTTGGCACAATAATGCAGTTCCAAGTTCTATTGCTAAGGTTTGTGTCCTATGGAAGTAGCCCCAAGCAGAGACTGACGAGAATCACTTTCATTGAAAGGGGTTCCCAAGCTTCCAAAAAACTACGAGTTTCCTGAAATCTCAGCAAACATTTTTTCACCCAATCTTGATGATACTTCCATTTAATGATCAGTACACCAATCCCACTTGGCTCACCAAATTTCGTTCTTCTAGGTTAAACCGTTGCGTTGCAGTAACCGTTTTCATGTTTAGGTTTCACTCTGTTTTCTCCTCTATGGATACATGTAGTTGGAACTCTAAATCAAACACGGTTTGTGCTGGCTCTTTGAAACTTGGCACAATAATGCAGTTCCAAGTTCTATTGCTAAGGTTTGTGTCCTATGGAAGTAGCCCCAAGCAGAGACTGACGAGAATCACTTTCATTGAAAGGATTTGCCAAGCTTCAAAAAACTACAAGTTTCCTGAAATCTCAGCAAACATTTTTTCACCCAATCTTGATGATACTTCCATTTAATGATCAGTACACCAATCCCACTTGGCTCACCAAATTTCATTCTTCTAGGTTAAACCGTTGCGTTGCAGTAACCGTTTTCATGTTTAGGTTTCAGTCTGTTTTCCTCTATGGATACATGTAGTTGGAACACTAAATCAAACACGGTTTGTGCTAGCTCTTTGAAACTTGGCACAATAATGTAGTTCTAAGTTCTATGGCTATGCTTTGTGTCCTATGGAAGTAGCCCCAAGCAGAGACTGACGAGAATCACTTTCATTGAAAGGGGTTGCCAAGCTTCAAAAAACTACGAGTTTCCTGAAATCAGAGCAAACATTTTTTCACCCAATCTTGATGATACTTGCAGGTAATTATCAGTACACCAGTCCCACTTGGCTCACCAGGTTTCGTTCTTCTAGGTTAAACCCTTCCTTTGCAGTAACCGTTTTCATGTTTAGGTTTCACTCTGTTTTCTCCTCTATGGATACATGTAGTTGGAACTCTAAATCAAACACGGTTTGTGCTAGCTCTTTGAAACTTGGCACAATAATGCAGTTCCAAGTTCTATTGCTAAGGTTTGTGTCCTATGGAAGTAGCCCCAAGCAGAGACTGACGAGAATCACATTCATTGAAAGGGGTTGCCAAGCTTCCAAAAAACTACGAGTTTCCTGAAATCTCAGCAAACATTTTTTCACCCAATCTTGATGATACTTGCAGGTAATTATCAGTACACCAGTCCCACTTGGCTCACCAGGTTTCGTTCTTCTAGGTTAAAACCTTCCTTTGCAGTAACCGTTTTCATGTTTAGGTTTCACTCTCTTTTCTCCTCTATGGATACATGTAGTTGGAACTCTAAATCAAACACGGTTTGTGCTAGCTCTTTGAAACTTGGCACAATAATGCAGTTCCAAGTTCTATTGCTAAGGTTTGTGTCCTATGGAAGTAGCCCCAAGCAGAGACTGACGAGAATCACTTTCATTGAAAGGGGTTGCCAAGCTTCCAAAAAACTACGAGTTTCGTGAAATCTCAGCAAACATTTTTTCACCCAATCTTGATGATACTTCCATTTAATGATCAGTACACCAATCCCACTTGGCTCACCAAATTTCGTTCTTCTAGGTTAAACCCTTCCTTTGCAGTAACCGTTTTCATGTTTAGGTTTCACTCTGTTTACTCCTATATGGATACATGTAGTTGGAACTCTAAATCAAACACGGTTTGTGCTAGCTCTTTGAAACTTGGCACAATAATGCAGTTCCAAGTTCTATTGCTAAGCTTTGTGTCCTATGGAAGTAGCCCCAAGCAGAGACTGACGAGAATCACTTTCATTGAAAGGGGTTGCCAAGCTTCCAAAAAACTACGAGTTTCCTGGAATCTCAGCAAACATTTTTTCACCCAATCTTGATGATACTTCCATTTAATGATCAGTACACCAATCCCACTTGGCTCACCAAATTTCGTTCTTCTAGGTTAAACCCTTCCTTTGCAGTAACCGTTTTCATGTTTAGGTTTCACTCTGTTTACTCCTATATGGATACATGTAGTTGGAACTCTAAATCAAACACGGTTTGTGCAAGCTCTTTGAAACTTGGCCCAATAATGCAGTTCCAAGTTCTATTGCTAAGGTTTGTGTCCTATGGAAGAAGCCCCAAGCAGAGACTGATGAGAATCACTTTCATTGAAACGGGTTGCCAAGCTTCCAAAAAACTACGAGTTTCCTGAAATCTCAGCAAACATTTTTTCACCCAATCTTGATGATACTTCCATTTAATGATCAGTACACCAATCCCACTTGGCTCACCAAATTTCGTTCTTCTAGGTTAAACCATTGCGTTGCAGTAACAGTTTTCATGTTTAGGTTTCACTCTGTTTTCTCCTATATGGATACATGTAGTTGGAACTCTAAATCAAACACGGTTTGTGCTAGGTCTTTGAAACTTGGCACAATAATGTAGTTCTATGTTCTATGGCAATGCTTTGTGTCCTATGGAAGTAGCCAAAAGCAGAGACTGAGGAGAATCAGTTTCATTGAAACGGGTTGCCAAGCTTCCAAAAATTACAAGTTTCCTGAAATCTCAGCAAACATTTTTTCACCCAATCTTGATGATACTTCCATTTAATGATCAGTACACCAATCCCACTTGGCTCACCAAATTTCGTTCTTCTAGGTTAAACCGTTGCGTTGCAGTAACCGTTTTCATGTTTAGGTTTCACTCTGTTTTCTCTTCTATGGATACATGTAGTTGGAACTCTAAATCAAACACGGTTTGTGCTAGCTCTTTGAAACGTGGCACAATAATGTAGTTCTAAGTTCTATGGCTATGCTTTGTGTCCTATGGAAGTAGCCCCAAGCAGAGACTGACGAGAATCACTTTCATTGAAAGGGGTTGCCAAGCTTCCAAAAAACTACGAGTTTCCTGAAATCTCAGCAAACATTTTTTCACCCAATCTTGATGATACTTGCAGGTAATTATCAGTACACCAGTCCCACTTGGCTCACCAGGTTTCGTTCTTCTAGGTTAAACCCTTCCTTTGCAGTAACCGTTTTCATGTTTAGGTTTCACTCTGTTTTCTCCTATATGGATACATGTAGTTGGAACTCTAAATCAAACACGGTTTGTGCTAGCTCTTTGAAACTTGGCACAATAATGTAGTTCTAAGTTCTATGGCTATGCTTTGTGTCCTATGGAAGTAGCCCCAAGCAGAGACTGACGAGAATCACTTTCATTGAAAGGGGTTGCCAAGCTTCCAAAAAACTACGAGTTTCCTGAAATCTCAGCAAACATTTTTTCACCCAATCTTGATGATACTTGCAGGTAATTATCAGTACACCAATCCCACTTGGCTCACCAGGTTTCGTTCTTCTAGGTTAAACCGTTGCGTTGCAGTAACCGTTTTCATGTTTAGGTTTCACTCTGTTTTCTCCTCTATGGATACTTGTAGTTGGAACTCTAAATCAAACACGGTTTGTGCTAGCTCTTTGAAACTTGGCACAATAATGCACTTCCAAGTTCTATTGCTAAGGTTTGTGTCCTATGGAAGTAGCCCCAAACAGAGACTGACGAGAATCACTTTCATTGAAAGGGGTTGCCAAGCTTCCAAAAAACTACGAGTTTCCTGAAATCTCAGCAAACATTTTTTCACCCAAGCTTGATGAGACTTACTGGTAATGATTAGTACACCAGTCCCACTTGGCTCACCAGATTTCGTTCTTCTAGGTTAAACCCTTCCTTTGCAGTAACCGTTTTCATGTTTAGGTTTCACTCTGTTTTCTCCTATATGGATACATGTAGTTGGAACTCTAAATCAAACACGGTTTGTGCTAGCTCTTTGAAACTTGGCACAATAATGCAGTTCCAAGTTCTATTGCTAAGGTTTGTGTCCTATGGAAGTAGCCCCAAGCAGAGACTGACGAGAATCACTTTCATTGAAAGGGGTTGCCAAGCTTTAAAAAACTACGAGTTTCCTGAAATCAGAGCAAACATTTTTTCACCCACTCTTGATGATACTTGCAGGTAATTATCAGTACACCAGTCCCACTTGGCTCACCAGGTTTCGTTCTTCTAGGTTAAACCCTTCCTTTGCAGTAACCGTTTTCATGTTTAGGTTTCACTCTGTTTTCTCCTATATGGATACATGTAGTTGGAACTCTAAATCAAACACGGTTTGTGCTAGCTCTTTGAAACTTGGCAAAATAATGCAGTTCCAAGTTCTATTGCTAAGGTTTGTGTCCTTTGGAAGTAGCCCCAAGCAGAGACTGACGAGAATCACTTTCATTGAAAGGGGTTGCCAAGCTTCCAAAAAACTACGAGTTTCCTGAAATCTCAGCAAACATTTTTTCACCCAATCTTGATGATACTTGCAGGTAATTATCAGTACACCAGTCCCACTTGGCTCACCAGGTTTCGTTCTTCTAGGTTAAACCCTTCCTTTGCAGTACCCGTTTTCATGTTTAGGTTTCACTCTGTTTTCTCCTATATGGATACATGTAGTTGGAACTCTAAATCAAACACGGTTTGTGCTAGCTCTTTGAAACTTGGCACAATAATGCAGTTCCAAGTTCTATTGCTAAGGTTTGTGTCCTATGGAAGTAGCCCCAAGCAGAGACTGACGAGAATCACTTTCATTGAAAGGGGTTGCCAAGCTTCCAAAAAACTACGAGTTTCCTGAAATCTCAGCAAATATTTTTTCACCCAATCTTGATGATACTTACATTTAATGATCAGTACACCAATCCCACTTGGCTCACCAAATTTCGTTCTTCTAGGTTAAACCATTGCGTTGCAGTAACCGTTTTCATGTTTAGGTTTCACTCTGTTTTCTCCTCTATGGATACATGTAGTTGGAACTCTAAATCAAACACGGTTTGTGCTAACTCTTTGAAACTTGGCACAATAATGTAGTTCTATGTTCTATGGCAATGCTTTGTGTCCTATGGAAGTAGCCAAAAGCAGAGACTGACGAGAATCACTTTCATTGAAAGGGGTTGCCAAGCTTCAAAAAATTACAAGTTTCCTGAAATCTCAGCAAACATTTTTTCACCCAATCTTGATGATACTTGCAGGTAATTATCAGTACACCATTCCCACTTGGCTCACCAGGTTTCGTTCTTCTAGGTTAAACCCTTCCTTTGCAGTAACCGTTTTCATGTTTAGGTTTCACTCTGTTTTCTCCTATATGGATACATGTAGTTGGAACTCTAAATCAAACACGGTTTGTGCTAGCTCTTTGAAACTTGGCAGAATAATGCAGTTCCAAGTTCTATTGCTAAGGTTTGTGTCCTATGGAAGTAGCCCCAAGCAGGGACCGACGAGAATCACTTTCATTGAAAGGGGTTGCCAAGCTTCCAAAAAACTACGAGTTTCCTGAAATCTCAGCAAACATTTTTTCACCCAATCTTGATGATACTTGCCTTTAATGATCAGTACACCAATCCCACTTGGCTCACCAAATTTCATTCTTCTAGGTTAAACCGTTGCGTTGCAGTAACCGTTTTCATGTTTAGGTGTCACTCTGTTTTATCCTCTATGGATACATGTAGTTGGAACTCTAAATCAAACACGGTTTGTGCTAGCTCTTTGAAACTTGGCACAATAATGTAGTTCTAAGTTCTATGGCTGTGCTTTGTGTCCTATGGAAGTAGCCCCAAGCAGAGACTGACGAGAATCACTTTCATTGAAAGGGGTTGCCAAGCTTCAAAAAATTACTAGTTTCCTGAAATCTCAGAAAACATTTTTTCACCCAATCTTGATGATACTTGCAGGTAATTATCAGTACACCAATCCCACTTGGCTCACCAAATTTCGTTCTTCTAGGTTAAACTGTTCCTTTGCAGTAACTGTTTTCATGTTTAGGTTTCACTCTGTTTTCTCCTCTTTGGATACATGTATTTGGAACACTAAATCAAACAGGGTTTGTGCTAGTTCTTTGAAACTTGGCACAATAATGCAGTTCCAAGTTCTATTGCTAAGCTTTGTGTCCTATTGAAGTATCCTCAAGCAGATACTGACGAGAATCACTTACATTGAAAGGGGTTGCCAAGCTTCCAAAAAACTACGAGTTTCCTGAAATCTCAGCAAACATTTTTTCACCCAATCTTGATGATACTTGCAGGTATTGATCAGTACACCAATCCCACTTGGCTCACCAAATTTCGTTCTTCTAGGTTAACCTGTTCCTTTGCAGTAACCGTTTTCATGTTTAGGTTTCACTCTGTTTTCTTCTATATGGATAAATGTATTTGGAAGTCTAAATCAAACACGGGTTGTGCTAGATCTTGAAAACTTCCCACAATAATGTAGGTCCAAGTTCTATCGCTATGGTTTGTGTCCTATTGAAGTAGCCTCAAGCAGAGGGTGAGTAGATTCACTTTCATTGAAAGGGGTTGCCAAGCTTCCAAAAAACTACGAGTTTCCTGAAAATTCAGCAAACATTTTTTCACCCAATCTTGATGATACTTGCAGGTAATGATCAGTACACCAATCCCACTTGGCTCACCAAATTTCGTTCTTGCGGGTTAAACCGTTGGTTTGCAGTAACACTTTTCATGTTTAGTTTTCACTCTGTCTTCTCCTATATGGACACATGCATTTGGAACTCTAAATCAAACACGGTTTGTGCTAGCTCTTTGAAACTTGGCAAAATAATGCAGTTCCAAGTTCTGTTGCTAAGGTTTGTGTCCTATGGAAGTAGCCCCAAGCAGAGACTGACGAGAATCTCTTTCATTGAAAGGGGTTGCCAAGCTTCCAAAAAACTGCGAGTTTCCTGAAATCTCAGCAAACATTTTTTCACCCAATCTTGATGATACTTGCAGGTAATTATCAGTACACCAGTCCCACTTGGCTGACCAGGTTTCGTTCTTCTAGGTTAAACCCTTCCTTTGCAGTAACCATTTTCATGTTTAGGTTTCACTCTGTTTTCTCCTATATGGATACATGTAGTTGGAACTCTAAATCAAACACGGTTTGTGCTAGCTCTTTGAAACTTGGCACAATAATGTAGTTCTAAGTTCTATTCCTATGCTTTGTGTCCTATGGAAGTAGCCCCAAGCAGAGACTGACGAGAATCACATTGATTGAAAGGGGTTGCCAAGCTTCAAAAAACTACGAGTTTCCTGAAATCTCAGCAAACATTTTTTCAACCAATCTTGATGATAATTGCAGGTAATTATCAGTACACCAGTCCCACTTGGCTCACCAGGTTTCGTTCTTCTAGGTTAAACCCTTCATTTGCAGTAACCGTTTTCATGTTTAGCTTTCACTCTGTTTTCTCCTATATGGATACATGTAGTTGGAACTCTAAATCAAACACGGTTTGTGCTAACTCTTTGAAACTTGGCACAATAATGCAGTTCCAAGTTCTATTGCTAAGGTTTGTGTCCTATGGAAGTAGCCCCAAGCAGAGACTGACGAGAATCACTTTCATTGAAAGGGGTTCCCAAGCTTCCAAAAAACTACGAGTTTCCTGAAATCTCAGCAAACATTTTTTCACCCAATCTTGATGATACCTCCATTTAATGATCAGTACACCAATCCCACTTGGCTCACCAAATTTCGTTCTTCTAGGTTAAACCGTTGCGTTGCAGTAACCGTTTTCATGTTTAGGTTTCACTCTGTTTTCTCCTCTATGGATACATGTAGTTGGAACTCTAAATCAAACACGGTTTGTGCTGGCTCTTTGAAACTTGGCACAATAATGCAGTTCCAAGTTCTATTGCTAAGGTTTGTGTCCTATGGAAGTAGCCCCAAGCAGAGACTGACGAGAATCACTTTCATTGAAAGGGGTTGCCAAGCTTCCAAAAAACTACGAGTTTCCTGAAATCTCAGCAAACATTTTTTCACCCAATCTTGATGATACTTCCATTTAATTATCAGTACACCAATCCCACTTGGCTCACCAAATTTCGTTCTTCTAGGTTAAACCGTTGCGTTGCAGTAACCGTTTTCATGTTTAGGTTTCACTCTGTTTTCTCCTCTATGGATACATGTAGTTGGAACTCTAAATCAAACACGGTTTGTGCTAGCTCTTTGAAACTTGGCACAATAATGTAATTCTAAGTGCTACGGCTATGCTTTGTGTCCTATGGAAGTAGCCCCAAGCAGAGACTGACGAGAATCACTTTCATTGAAAGGGGTTGCCAAGCTTCAAAAAACTACTAGTTTCCTGAAATCTCAGAAAACTTTTTTTCACAGAATCTTGATGATACTTGCAGGTAATTATCAGTACACCAATCCCACTTGGCTCACCAAATTTCGTTCTTCTAGGTTAAACCCTTCCTTTGCAGTAACCGTTTTCATGTTTAGGTTTCACTCTGTTTTCTCCTCTTTGGATACATGTATTTGGAACACTAAATCAAACAGGGTTTGTGCTAGCTCTTTGAAACTTGGCACAATAATGCAGTTCCAAGTTCTATTGCTAAGCTTTGTGTCCTATTGAAGTATCCTCAAGCAGATACTGACGAGAATCACTTTCACTTGAAAGGGGTTGCCAAGCTTCAAAAAACTACGAGTTTCCTGAAATCTCAGCAAACATTTTTTCACCCAATCTTGATGATACTTGCAGGTATTGATCAGTACACTAATCCCACTTGGCTCACCAAATTTCGTTCTTCTAGGTTAACCTGTTCCTTTGCAGTAACCGTTTTCATGTTTAGGTTTCACTCTGTTTTCTTCTATATGGATAAAATGTATTTGGAAGTCTAAATCAAACACGGTTGTGCTAGATCTTGAAAACTTCCCACAATAATGTAGGTCCAAAGTTCTATCGCTATGGTTTGTGTCCTATTGAAGTAGCCTCAAGCAGAGGTGAGTAGATTCACTTTCATTGAAAGGGGTTGCCAAGATTCCAAAAAACTACGAGTTTCCTGAAATCTCAGCAAACATTTTTTCACCCAATGTTTGATGATACTGGCAGGTAATGATGAGTACACCAATCCCTCTTGGCTCACCAAATTTCGTTCCTTGCGGGTTAAACCGTTGCTTTTGCAGTAACCGTTTTCATGTTCATGTTTCACTCTGTTTTCTCCTATATGGATACATGTAGTTGGAAACCTAAATCAAACACGGTTTGTGCTAGCTGTTTGAAACTTGGCACAATGATGTAGTTCTAAGTTCTATCGCTATGGTTTGTCCTATTGAACTAGTCCAAAGCAGAGACTGACGAGAATCACTTTCCTTGAAAGGGGTTGCCAAGCTTCAAAAACTACGAGTTTCCTGAAATCTCAGCAACATTTTTCACCCAATCTTGATGATACTTGCAGGTAAATTATCAGTACAGCAGTCCACTTGGCTCACCAGGTTTCGTTCTTCTAGGTTAAACCCTTCCTTTGCAGTAACCGTTTTCATGTTTAGGTTTCACTCTGTTTTCTCCTAATGGTACATGTAGTTGGAACTCTTAAACAAACATGGTTTGTGCTAGCTCTTTGAAACTTGGCACAATAATGCAGTTACAAGTTCTATTGCTAAGGTTTGTGTAATATGGAAGTAGCCCCAAGCAGAGACTGACGAGAATTACTTTCATTGAAAGGGGTTGCCAAGCTTCCAAAAACTACGAGTTTCCTGAAATCTCAGCAAACATTTTTTCACCCAATCTTGATGATACTTCTATTTAATAATCAGTACACCAATCCCACTTGGCTCACCAAATTTCGTTCTTCTAGGTTAAACCGTTGCGTTGCAGTAACCGTTTTCATGTTTAGGTTTCACTCTGTCTTCTCCTATATGGATACATGCATTTGGAACTCTAAATCAAACACGGTTTGTGCTAGCTCTTTGAAACTTGGCACAATAATGCAGTTCCAAGTTCTGTTGCTAAGGGTTGTGTCCTATGGAAGTAGCCCCAAGCAGAGACTGACGAGAATCTCTTTCATTGAAAGGGGTTGCCAAGCTTCCAAAAAACTACGAGTTTCCTGAAATCTCAGCAAACATTTTTTCACCCAATCTTGATGATACTTCCATTTAATGATGAGTACACCAATCCCACTTTGCCTCACCAAATTTCGTTCTTGTAGGTTAAACCGTTGCATTGCAGTAACCGTTTTCATGTTTGGGTTTCACTCTGTTTTCTCCTCTATGGATCCATGTAGTTGGAACTCTAAATCAAACACGGTTTGTGCTAGCTCTTTGAAACTTGGCACAATAATGTAGTTCTAAGTTTCTATGGCTATGCTTTGTGTCCTATGGAAGTAGCCCCAAGCAGAGACTGACGAGAATCACTTTCATTGAAAAGGGTTGCCAAGCTTCAAAAAACTACGAGTTTCCTGAAATCTCAGCAAACATTTTTTCACCCAATCTTGATGATTACTTGCAGGTAATTATCAGTACACCAGTCCCACTTGGCTCACCAGGTTTCGTTCTTCTAGGTTAAACACTTCCTTTGCAGTAACCGTTTTCATGTTTAGGTTTCACTCTGTTTTCTCCTATATGGATACATGTAGTTGGAACTCTAAATCAAACACGGTTTGTGCTAGCTCTTTGAAACTTGGTACAATAATGCAGTTCCAAGTTCTATTGCTAAGGTTTGTGTCCTATGGAAGTAGCCCCAAGCAGAGACTGACGAGAATCACTTTCATTGAAAGGGGTTGCCAAGCTTCCAAAAAACTACGAGTTTCCTGAAATCTCAGCAAACATTTTTTCACCCAATCTTGATGATACTTCCATTTAATGATGAGTACACCAATCACACTTGCCTCACCAAATTTCGTTCTTCTAGGTTAAACCGTTTCGTTGCAGTAACCGTTTTCATGTTTAGGTTTTCACTCTGTTTCTCCTCTATGGATACATGTAGTTGGAACTCTAAATCAAACACGGTTTGTGCTAGCTCTTTGAAACTTGGCACAATAATGTAGTTCTAAGTTCTATGGCTATGCTTTGTGTCCTATGGAAGTAGCCCCAAGCAGAGACTGACGAGAATCACATTCATTGAAAGGGGTTGCCAGCTTCCAAAAAACTACGGGTTTCCTGAAATCTCAGCAAATATTTTTTCACCCAATCTTGATGATACTTCCATTTAATGATCAGTACACCAATCCCACTTGGCTCACCAAATTTCGTTCTTCTAGGTTAAGCCGTTGCGTTGCAGTAACCGTTTCCATGTTTAGGTTTCACTCTGTTTTCTCCTCTATGGAAACATGTAGTTGAACTCTAAATCAAACACGGTTTGTGCTAGCTCTTTGAAACTTGGCACAATAATGTAGTTCCAAGTTCTATCGCTATGATTTGTGTCCAATGGAAGTAGCCCCAAGCAGAGACTGACGAGAATCACTTTCATTGAAAGGGGTTGCCAAGCTTCAAAAAACTAGGAGTTTCCTGAAATCTCAGCAAACATTTTTCACCCAATCTTGATGATACTTGCAGGTAATTATCAATACACCAGTCCCACTTGGCTCACCAGGTTTCGTTCTTCTAGGTTAAACCCTTCCTTTGCAGTAACCGTTTTCATGTTTAGGTTTCACTCTGTTTTCTCCTATATGGATACATGTAGTTGGAACTCTAAATCAAACACGGTTTGTGCTAGCTCTTTGAAACTTGGCACAATAATGTAGTTCTATGTTCTATGGCTATGCTTTGTGTCCTATGGAAGTAGCCCCAAGCAGAGACTGACGAGAATCACTTTCATTGAAAGGGGTTGCCAAGCTTTAAAAACTACGAGTTTCCTGAAATCAGAGCAAACATTTTTTCACCCAATCTTGATGATACTTGCAGGTAATTATCAGTACACCAGTCCCACTTGGCTCACCAGGTTTCGTTCTTCTAGGTTAAACCCTTCCTTTGCAGTAACCGTTTTCATGTTTAGGTTTCACTCTGTTTTCTCCTATATGGATACATGTAGTTGGAACTCTAAATCAAACACGGTTTGTGCTAGCTCTTTGAAACTTGGCACAATAATGCAGTTCCAAGTTCTATTGCTAAGGATTGTGTCCTATGGAAGTAGCCCCAAGCAGAGACTGACGAGAATCACTTTCATTGAAAGGGGTTGCCAAGCTTCCAAAAAACTACGAGTTTCCTGAAATCTCAGCAAACATTTTTTCACCCAATCTTGATGATACTTCCACTTAAGGATCAGTACACCAATCCCACTTGGCTCACCAAATTTCGTTCTTCTAGGTTAAACCGTTGCGTTGCAGTAACCGTTTTCATGTTTAGGTTTCACTCTGTTTTCTCCTATATGGATACAGGTAGTTGGAACTCTAAATCAAACACGGTTCGTGCTAGCTCTTTGAAACTTGGCACAATAATGCAGTTCCAAGTTCTATTGCTAAGGTTTGTGTCCTATGGAAGTAGCCCCAAGCAGAGACTGACGAGAATCACTTTCATTGAAAGGGATTGCCAAGCTTCCAAAAAACTAGGAGTTTCCTGAAATCTCAGCAAACATTTTTTCACCCAATCTTGATAATACTTCCATTTAATGATCAGTACACCAATCCCACTTGGCTCACCAAATGTCGTTCTTCTAGGTTAAACCGTTGCGTTGCAGTAACCGTTTTCATGTTTAGGTTTCACTCTGTTTTCTCCTCTATGGAAACATGTAGTTGGAACTCTAAATCAAACACGGTTTCTGCTAGCTCTTTGAAACTTGGCACAATAATGTAGTTCTAAGTTCTATGGCTATGATTTGTGTCCTATGGAAGTAGCCCCAAGCAGAGACTGACGAGAATCACTTTCATTGAAAGGGGTTGCCAAGCTTCAAAAAACTAGGAGTTTCCTGAAATCTCAGCAAACATTTTTTTCACCCAATCTTGATGATACTTGCAGGTAATTATCAGTACTCCAGTCACACTTGGCTCACCAGGTTTCGTTCTTCTAGGTTAAACCCTTCCTTTGCAGTAACCGTTTTCATGTTTAGGTTTCACTCTGTTTTCTCCTATATTGATACATGTAGTTGGAACCCTAATCAAACACGGTTTGTGCTAGCTCTTTGAAACTTGGCACAATAATGCAGTTCCAAGTTCTATTGCTAAGTTTTGTGTCCTATGGAAGTAGCCCCAAGCAGAGACTGACGAGAATCACTTTCATTGAAAGGGGTTGCCAAGCTTCCAAAAAACTACGAGTTTCCTGATATCTCAGCAAATATTTTTTCACCCAATCTTGATGATACTTCCACTTAAGGATCAGTACACCAATCCCACTTGGCTCACCAAATTTCGTTCTTCTAGGTTAAACCGTTGCGTTGCAGTAACCGTTTTCATGTTTAGGTTTCACTCTGTTTTCTCCTCTATGGAAACATGTAGTTGGAACTCTAAATCAAACACGGTTTGTGCTAGCTCTTTGAAACTTGGCACAATAATGTAGGTCCAAGTTCTATGGCTATGATTTGTGTCCTATGGAAGTAGCCCCAAGCAGAGACTGACGAGAATCACTTTCATTGAAAGGGGTTGCCAAGCTTCAAAAAACTAGGAGTTTCCTGAAATCTCAGCAAACATTTTTTCACCCAATCTTGATGATACTTGCAGGTAATTATCAGAACACCAGTCCCACTTGGCTCACCAGGTTTCGTTCTTCTAGGTTAAACCCTTCCTTTGCAGTAACCGTTTTCATGTTTAGGTTTCACTCTGTTTTCTCCTATATGGATACATGTAGTTGGAACTCTAAATCAAACACGGTTTGTCCTAGCTCTTTGAAACTTGGCACAATAATGCAGTTCCAAGTTCTATTGCTAAGGATTGTGTCCTATGGAAGTAGCCCCAAGCAGAGACTGACGAGAATCACTTTCATTGAAAGTGGTTGCCAAGCTTCCAAAAAACTATGAGTTTCCTGAAATCTCAGCAAACATTTTTTCAACCAATCTTGATGATACTTCCATTTAATAATCAGTACACCAATCCCACTTGGCTCACCAAATTGCGTTCTTCTAGGTTAAACTGTTCCTTTGCAGTAACCGTTTTCATGTTTAGGTTTCACTCTGTTTTCTCCTATATGGATACATGTAGTTGGAACTCTAAATCAAACACGGTTTGTGGTAGCTCTTTGAAACTTGGCACAATAATGCAGTTCCAAGTTCTATTGCTAAGGTTTGTGTCCTATGGAAGTAGCCCCAAGCAGAGACTGACGAGAATCACTTTCATTGAAAGGGGTTGCCAAGCTTCCAAAAAACTACGAGTTTCCTGACATCTCAGCAAACATTTTTTCACCCAATCTTGATGATACTTACATTTAATGATCAGTACACCAATCCCACTTGGCTCACCAAATTCGTTCTTCTAGGTTAAACCGTTGCGTTGCAGTAACCGTTTTCATATTTAGGTTTCACTCTGTCTTCTCCTATATGGATACATGCATTTGGAACTCTAAATCAAACACGGTTTGTGCTAGCTCTTTGAAACTTGGCACAATAATGCAGTTCCAAGTTCTATTGCTAAGGTTTGTGTCCTATGGAAGTAGCCCCAAGCAGAGACTGACGAGAATCACTTTCATTGAAAGGGGTTGCCAAGCTTCCAAAAAACTACGAGTTTCCTGAAATCTCAGCAAACATTTTTTCACCCAATCTTGATGATACTTCCATTTAATGATCAGTACATCAATCCCACTTGGATCACCAAATTTCGTTCTTCTAGGTTAAACCGTTGCGTTCCAGTAACCGTTTTCATGTTTAGGTTTCACTCTGTTTTCTCCTCTATGGATACATGTAGTTGGAACTCTAAATCAAACACGGTTTGTGCTAGCTCTTTGAACCTTGGCACAATAATGTAGTTCTAAGTTCTATGGCTATGCTTTGTGTCCTATGGAAGTAGCCCAAGCAGAGACTGACGAGAATCACTTTCATTGAAAGGGGTTGCCAAGCTTCAAAAAACTAGGAGTTTCCTGAAATCTCAGCAAACATTTTTTCACCTAATCTTGATGATACTTGCAGGTAATTATCAGTACACCAGTCCCACTTGGCTCACCAGGTTTCGTTCTTCTAGGTTAAACCCTTCCTTTGCAGTAACCGTTTTCATGTTTAGGTTTCACTCTGTTTTCTCCTATATGGATACATGTAGTTGGAACTCTAAATCAAACACGGTTTGTGCTAGCTCTTTGAAACTTGGCACAATAATGTAGTTCCAAGATCTATGGCTATGGTTTGTGTCCTATTGAAGTAGCCCCAAGCAGGCTGACGAGAATCACTTTCATTGAAAGGGGTTGCCAAGCTTCCAAAAAACTACGAGTTTCCTGAAATCTCAGCAAACATTTTTTTCAACCAATCTTGATGATACTTCCATTTAATAATCAGTACACCAATCCCACTTGGCTCACCAAATTTTGTTCTTCTAGGTTAAAATGTTCCTTTGCAGTAACCGTTTTCATGTTTAGGTTTCACTCTGTTTTCTCCTCTATGGATACATGTTTTTGGAACACTAAATCAAACAGTGTTTGTGCTAGCTCTTTGAAACTTGGCACAATAATGCAGTTCCAAGTTCTATTGCTAAGCTTTGTGTCCTATTGAAGTATCCTCAAGCAGATACTGACGAGAATCACTTTCATTGAAAGGGGTTGCCAAGCTTCAAAAAAACAACGAGTTTCCTGAAATCTCAGCAAACATTTTTTCACCAATCTTGATGATACTTACAGGTAATGATCAGTACACCAATCCCACTTGGCTCACCAAATTTCGTTCTTCTAGGTTAAACTGTTCCTTTGCAGTAACCTTTTTCATGTTTAGGTTTCACTCTGTTTTCTCCTATATGGATACATGTATTTGGAACTCTAAATCAAACACGGTTTGTGCTAGCTCTTGGCAACTTCCCACAATAATGTAGTTCCAAGTTCTATCGCTATGGTTTGTGTCCTATTGAAGTAGCCTCAAGCAGAGGGTGAGGAGGATCACTTTCATTGAAAGGGGTTGCCAAGCTTCCAAAAAACTACGAGTTTCCTGAAAATTCAGCAAACATTTTTTCACCCAATGTTGATGATACTGGCAGGTAATGATCAGTACACCAATCCCACTTGGCTCACCAAATTTCGTTCTTCTAGGTTAAACCATTCCTTTGCAGTAACCGTTTTCATGTTTAGGTTTCACTCTGTTTTCTCCTATATGGATACATGCATTTGGAACTCTAAATCAAACACGGTTTGTGCTAGCTCTTTGAAACTTGGCACAATAATGCAGTTCCAAGTTCTGTCGCTATGGTTTGTGTCCTATTGAAGTAGCCCCAAGCAGAGGCTGACGAGAATAACTTTAATTGAAAGGGGTTGCCAAGCTTCCAAAAAACTACGAATTTCCTGAAATCTCAGCAAACATTTTTTAACCCAATCTTGATGATACTTGCAGGTAATGATCAGTACACCAATCCCACTTGGCTCACCAAATTTCGTTCTTCTAGGTTAAACCGTACCTTTGCAGTAACCGTTTTCATGTTCAGCTTTCACTCTGTTTTCTCCTGTATGGAAACATGTAGTTGGAACTCTAAATCAAACACGATTTGTGCTAGCTTTTTGAAACTTGGCACAATAATGTAGTTCCAAGTTCTATGGCTATGCTTCGTGTCCTATGGAAGTAGCCCCAAGCAGAGACTGACGAGAATCACTTTCATTGAAAGGGGTTGCCAAGCTTCAAAAAACTAGGAGTTTCCTGAAATCTCAGCAAACATTTTTTCACCCAATCTTGATGATACTTGCAGGTAATTATCAGTACACCAGTCCCACTTGGCTCACCAGGTTTCGTTCTTCTAGGTTAAACGCTTCCTTTGCAGTAACCGTTTTCATGTTTAGGTTTCACTCTGTTTTCTCCTATATGGATACATGTATTTGGAACTCTAAATCAAACACGGTTTGTGCTAGCTCTTTGAAACTTGTCACAATAATGCAGTTCCAAGTTCTATTGCTAAGGTTTGTGTCCTATGGAAGTAGCCCCAAGCAGAGACTGACGAGAATCCCTTTCATTGAAAGGGGTTGCCAAGCTTCCAAAAAACTACGAGTTTCCTGAAACCTCAGCAAACATTTTTTCACCCAATCTTGAGGATACTTCCATTTAATAATCAGTACACCAATCCCACTTGGCTCACCAAATTTTTGTTCTTCTAGGTTAAACTGTTCCTTTGCAGTAACCGTTTTCATGTTTAGGTTTCACTCTGTTTACTCGTCTATGGATACATGTATTTGGAACACTAAATCAAACAGGGTTTGTGCTAGCTCTTTGAAACTTGGCACAATAATGCAGTTCCAAGTTCTATTGCTAAGCTTTGTGTCCTATTGAAGTATCCTTAAGCAGATACTGACGAGAATCACTTTCATTGAAATGGGTTGCCAAGCTTCCAAAAAACTATGAGTTTCCTGAAATCTCAGCAAACATTTTTTCACCCAATCTTGATGATACTTACAGATAATGATCAGTACACAAATCCCACTTGGCTCACCAAATTTCGTTCTTCTAGTTTAAACTGTTCCTTTGCAGTAACCGTTTTCATATTTAGGTTTCACTCTGTTTTCTCCTATATGGATACATGTATTTGGAAATCTAAATCAAACACGGTTTGTGCTAGCTCTTGGCAACTTCCCACAATAATGTAGTTCCAAGTTCTATCGCTATGGTTTGTGTTCTATTGAAGTAGCCTCAAGCAGAGGGTGAGGAGGATCACTTTCATTGAAAGGGGTTGCCAAGCTTCCAAAAAACTACGAGTTTCCTGAAAATTCAGCAAACATTTTTTCACCCAATGTTGATGATACTGGCAGGTAATGATCAGTACACCAATCCCACTTGGCTCACCAAATTTCGTTCTTCTAGGTTAAACCATTCCTTTGCAGTAACCGTTTTCATGTTTAGGTTTCACTCTGTTTTCTCCTATATGGATACATGCATTTGGAACTCTAAATCAAACACGGTTTGTGCTAGCTCTTTGAAACTTGGCACAATAATGCAGTTCCAAGTTCTATTGCTAAGGTTTGTGTCCTATGGAAGTAGCTCCAAGCAGAGAGTGACGAGAATCCCTATCATTGAAAGGGGTTGCCAAGCTTCCAAAAAACTACGAGTTTCCTGAAAATTCAGCAAACATTTTTTCACCCAATGTTGATGATACTGGCAGGTAATGATCAGTACACCAATCCCACTTGGCTCACCAAATTTCGTTCTTCTAGGTTAAACCATTCCTTTGCAGTAACCGTTTTCATGTTTAGGTTTCACTCTGTTTTCTCCTATATGGATACATGCATTTGGAACTCTAAATCAAACACGGTTTGTGCTAGCTCTTTGAAACTTGGCACAATAATGCAGTTCCAAGTTCTGTCGCTATGGTTTGTGTCCTATTGAAGTAGCCCCAAGCAGAGGCTGACGAGAATCACTTTAATTGAAAGGGGTTGCCAAGCTTCCAAAAAACTACGAGTTTCCTGAAATCTCAGCAAATATTTTTTAACCCAATCTTGATGATACTTGCAGGTAATGATCAGTACACCAATCCCACTTGGCTCACCAAATTTCGTTCTTCTAGGTTAAACCGTACCTTTGCAGTAACCGTTTTCATGTTCAGCTTTCACTCTGTTTTCTCCTATATGGATACATGTAGTTGGAAATCTAAATCAAACACGGTTTGTGCTAGCTCTTTGAAACTTGGCACAATGATGTATTTCTAAGTTTAATCGCTATGGTTTGTGTCCTATTGAACTAGCCCAAAGCAGAGACTGACGAGAATCACTTTCACTGAAAGGGGTTGCCAAGCTTCCAAAAACTACGAGTTTTCTGAAATCTCAGCAAACATCTTTTCACCCAATCTTGATGATACTTGCAGGTAATTATCACTACACCAGTCCCACTTGGCTAACCAAATTTCGTTCTTCTAGTTTAAACCATTCCTTTGCATTAACCGTTTTCATGTTTGGGTTTCAATCTGTTTCTCCTATATGGATACATGTAGTTGGAACTCTAAATCAAACATGGTTTCTGCTAGCTCTTTGAAACTTGGCAAAGAATGCAGTTCCAAGTTCTATCGCGATGGTTTGTGTCCTATTGAAGTAGCCCCAAGCAGAGACTGAGGAGAATCACTTTCATTGAAAGGGGTTGCCAAGCTTCCAAAAAACTACAAGTTTCATGAAATCTCAGCAAACATTTTTTCACCCAATCTTGATGATACTTCCATTTAATGATCAGTACACCAATCCAACTTGGCTCACCAAATTTCGTTCTTCTAGGTTAAACCGTTGCGTTGCAGTAACCGTTTTCATGTTTAGGTTTCACTCTGTTTTCTCCTGTATGGAAACATGTAGTTGGAACTCTAAATCAAACACGATTTGTGCTAGCTCTTTGAAACTTGGCACAATAATGTAGTTCCAAGTTCTATGGCTATGCTTCGTGTCCTATGGAAGTAGCCCCAAGCAGAGACTGACGAGAATCACTTTCATTGAAAGGGGTTGCCAAGCTTCAAAAAACTAGGAGTTTCCTGAAATCTCAGCAAACATTTTTTCACCCAATCTTGATGATACTTGCAGGTAATTATCAGTACACCAGTCCCACTTGGCTCACAAGGTTTCGTTCTTCTAGGTTAAACCCTTCCTTTGCAGTAATCGTTTTCATGTTTAGGTTTCACTCTGTTTTCTCCTATATGGATACATGTAGTTGGAACTCTAAATCAAACACGGTTTGTGCTAGCTCTTTGAAACTTGGCACAATAATGCAGTTCCAAGTTCTATTGCTAAGGTTTGTGTCCTATGGAAGTAGCCCCAAGCAGGAATGACGAGAATCACTTTCATTGAAAGGGGTTGCCAAGCTTCAAAAAAACTACGAGTTTCCTGAAATCTCAGCAAACATTTTTTCACCCAATCTTGATGATACTTCCATTTAATAATCAGTACACCAATCCCACTTGGCTCACCAAATTTTGTTCTTCTAGGTTAAACTGTTCCTTTGCAGTAACCGTTTTCATGTTTATGTTTCACTCTGTTTTCTCCTCTATGGATACATGTATTTGGAACACTAAATCAAACAGGGTTTGTGCTAGCTCTTTGAAACGTGGCACAATAATGCAGTTCCAAGTTCTATTGCTAAGCTTTGTGTCCTATTGAAGTATCCTTAAGCAGATACTGACGAGAATCACTTTCATTGAAAGGGGTTGCCAAGCTTCCAAAAAACTACGAGTTTCCTGAAATCTCAGCAAACATTTTTTCACCCAATCTTGATGATACTTACAGGTAATGATCAGTACACAAATCCCACTTGGCTCACCAAATTTCGTTCTTCTAGTTTAAACTGTTCCTTTGCAGTAACCGTTTTCATGTTTAGGTTTCACTCTGTTTTCTCCTATATGGATACATGTATTTGGAACTCTAAATCAAACACGGTTTGTGCTAGCTCTTGGCAACTTCCCACAATAATGTAGTTCCAAGTTCTATCGCTATGGTTTGTGTTATATTGAAGTAGCCTCAAGTAGAGGGTGAGGAGGATCACTTTCATTGAAAGGGGTTGCCAAGCTTCCAAAAAACTACGAGTTTCCTGAAAATTCAGCAAACATTTTTTTCACCCAAAATTGATGATACTGGCAGGTAATGATCAGTACACCAATCCCACTTGGCTCACCAAATTTCGTTCTTCTAGGTTAAACCATTCCTTTGCAGTAACCGTTTTCATGTTTAGGTTTCACTCTGTTTTCTCCTATATGGATACATGCATTTGGAACTCTAAATCAAACACGGTTTGTGCTAGCTCTTTGAAACTTGGCACAATAATGCAGTTCCAAGTTCTATTGCTAAGGTTTGTGTCCTATGGAAGTAGCTCCAAGCAGAGACTGACGAGAATCACTTTCATTGAAAGGGGTTGCCAAGCTTCCAAAAAACTACGAGTTTCCTGAAATCTCAGCAAACATTTTTCCACCCAATCTTGATGATACTTGCAGGTAATGATCAGTAAACCAATCCCACTTGGCTCACCAAATTTGGTTCTTCTAGGTTAAACCGTTGTTTTGCAGTAACCGTTTTCATGTTTAGTTTTCACTCTGTCTTCTCCTATATGGATACATGCATTTGGAACTCTAAATCAAAC
Organism: Urocitellus parryii; assembly: GCF_045843805.1. Taxonomy (NCBI): domain Eukaryota; kingdom Metazoa; phylum Chordata; class Mammalia; order Rodentia; family Sciuridae; genus Urocitellus; species Urocitellus parryii. The sequence continues at coordinate 11,094 of NW_027552067.1, read as the reverse complement.
ACAGTTTGTGCTAGCTCTTTGAAACTTTGCACAATAATGTAGTTCCAAGTTCTATTGCTAAGGTTTGTGTCCTATGGATGTAGCCCCAAGCAGAGGCTGAGGAGAATCACTTTCATTGAAAGGGGTTGCCAAGCTTCCAGAAAACTACGGGTTTCCTGAAATCTCAGCAAATATTTTTTCACCCAATCTTGATGATACTTCCATTTAATGATCAGTACACCAATCCCTCTTGGCTCACCAGGTTTCGTTCTTCTAGGTTAAACCCTTCCTTTGCAGTAACCGTTTTCATGTTTAGGTTTCACTCTGTTTTCTCCTATAAGGATACATGTAGTTGGAACTCTAAATCAAACACGGTTTGTGCTAGCTCTTTGAAACTTGGCACAATAATGTAGTTCTAAGTTCTATGGCTATGCTTTGTGTCCTATAGAAGTAGCCCGAAGCAGAGACAGACGAGAATCACTTTAATTGAAAGGGGTTGCCAAGCTTCAAAAAACTACGAGTTTCCTGAAATCTCAGCAAACATTTTTTCACCCAATCTTGATGATACTTGCAGGTAATTATCAGTACACCAGTCCCACTTGGCTCACCAGGTTTCGTTCTTCTAGGTTAAACCCTTCCTTTGCAGTAACCGTTTTCATGTTTAGGTTTCACTCTGTTTTCTCCTATATGGATACATGTAGTTGGAACTCTAAATCAAACACGGTTTGTGCTAGCTCTTGGCAACTTCCCACAATAATGTAGTTCCAAGTTCTATCGCTATGGTTTGTTTCCTATTGAAGTAGCCTCAAGCAGAGGGTGAGGAGGATCACTTTCATTGAAAGGGGTTGCCAAGCTTCCAAAAAACTACGAGTTTCCTGAAAATTCAGCAAACATTTTTTCACCCAATGTTGATGATACTGGCAGGTAATGATCAGTACACCAATCCCACTTGGCTCACCAAATTTCGTTCTTCTACTTTAAACCATTCCTTTGCAGTAACCGTTTTCATGTTTAGGTTTCACTCTGTTTTCTCCTATATGGATACATGCATTTGGAACTCTAAATCAAACACGGTTTGTGCTAGCTATTTGAAACTTGGCACAATAATGCAGTTCCAAGTTCTGTCGCTATGGTTTGTGTCCTATTGAAGTAGCCCCAAGCAGAGGCTGACGAGAATCACTTTAATTGAAAGGGGTTGCCAAGCTTCCAAAAAACTACAGGTTTCCTGAAATCTCAGCAAACATTTTTTAACCCAATCTTGATGATACTTGCAGGTAATGATCAGTACGCCAATCCCACTTGGCTCACCAAATTTCGTTCTTCTAGGTTAAACCGTATCTTTGCAGTAACCGTTTTCATGTTCAGCTTTCACTCTGTTTTCTCCTATATGGATACATGTAGTTGGAAATCTAAATCAAACACGGTTTGTGCTAGTTCTTTGAAACTTGGCACAATGATGTATTTCTAAGTTTAATCGCTATGGTTTGTGTCCTATTGAACTAGCCCAAAGCAGAGACTGACGAGAATCACTTTCATTGAAAGGGGTTGCCAAGCTTCCAAAAACTACGAGTTTTCTGAAATCTCAGCAAACATTTTTTCACCCAATCTTGATGATACTTGCAGGGAATGATCACTACACCAGTCCCACTTGGCTAACCAAATTTCGTTCTTCTAGTTTAAACCATTCCTTTGCAGTAACCGTTTTCATGTTTGGGTTTCACTCTGTTTCTCCTATATGGATACATGTAGTTGGAACTCTAAATCAAACATGGTTTCTGCTAGCTCTTTGAAACTTGGCAAAGAATGTAGTTCCAACTTCTATCGCGATGGTTGGTGTCCTATTGAAGTAGCCCCAAGCAAAGACTGACGAGAATTACTTTCATTGAAAGGCGTTGCCAAGCTTCCAAAAAACTACGAGTTTCCTGAAATCTCAGAAACATTTTTTCACCCAATCTTGATGATACTTCCATTTAATAATCAGTACACCAATCCCACTTGGCTCACCAAATTCGTTCTTCTAGGTTAAACCTTTGGTTTGCAGTAACCGTTTTCATGCTTAGTTTTCACTCTGTCTTCTACTATATGGATGCATGCATTTGGAACTCTAAATCAAACACGGTTTGTGCTAGCTCTTTGAAACTTGGCACAATAATGCAGTTCCAAATTCTATTGCTAAGCTTTGTGTCCTATGGAAGTAGCCCCAATCAGAGACTGAGGAGAATCACTTTCATTGAAAGGGGTTGCCAAGCTTCCAAAAAACTACAAGTTTCCTGAAATCTCAGCAAACATTTTTTCACCCAATCTTGATGATACTTCCATTTAATGATCAGTACACCAATCCCACTTGGCTCACCAAATTTCGTTCTTCTAGGTTAAACCGTTGCGTTGCAGTAACCGTTTTCATATTTAGGTTTCACTCTGTTTTTTACTCTATGGAAACATGTAGTTGGAACTCTAAATCAAACACGGTTTGTGCTAGCTCTTTGAAACTTGGCACAATAATGTAGTTACAAGTTCTATGGCTATGATTTGTGTCCTATGGAAGTAGCCCCAAGCAGAGACTGACGAGAATCACTTTCATTGAAAGGGGTTGCCAAGCTTCCAAAAAACTACGAGTTTCCTGAAATCTCAGCAAACATTTTTTCACCCAATCTTGATGATACTTGCATTTAATGATCAGTACACCCAATCCCACTTGGCTCACCAAATTTCGTTCTTCTAGGTTAAACCGTTGCGTTTCAGTAACCGTTTTCATGTTTAGGTTTCACTCTGTTTTCTCCTCTATGGATACATGTAGTTGGAACTCTAAATCAAACACGGTTTGTGCTAGCTCTTTGAAACTTGGCACAATAATGTAGTTCTAAGTTCTATGGCTATGCTTTGTGTCCTATGGAAGTAGCCCCAAGCAGAAACTGACGAGAATCACTTTCATTGAAAGGGGTTGCCAAGCTTCAAAAAACTAGGAGTTTCCTGAAATCTCAGCAAACATTTTTTCACCCAATCTTGATGATACTTGCAGGTAATTATCAGTACACCAGTCCCACTTGGCTCACCAGGTTTCGTTCTTCTAGGTTAAACCGTTGCGTTTCAGTAACAGTTTTCATTTTTAGCTTTCACTCTGTTTTCTCCTATATGGATACATGTATTTGGAACTCTAAATCAAACACGGTTTGTGCTAGCTCTTTGAAACTTGGCACAATAATGCAGTTCCAAGTTCTATTGCTAAGGTTTGTGTCCTATGGAAGTAGCCCCAAGCAGAGACTGACGAGAATCACTTTCATTGAAAGGGGTTGCCAAGCTTCCAAAAAACTACGAGTTTCCTGAAATCTCAGCAAACATTTTTTCACCCAATCTTGATGATACTTCCATTTAATGATCAGTACACCAATCCCACTTGGCTCACCAAATTTCGTTCTTCTAGGTTAAACCGTTGCGTTGCAGTAACCGTTTCCATGTTTAGGTTTCACTCTGTTTTCTCCTCTTTGGATACATGTATTTGGACCACTAAATCAAACAGGGTTTGTGCTAGCTCTTTGAAACTTGGCACAATAATGCAGTTCCAAGTTCTATTGCTAAGCTTTGTGTCCTATTGAAGTATCCTCAAGCAGATACTGACGAGAATCACTTTCATTGAAAAGGGTTGCGAAGCTTCCAAAAAACTACGAGTTTCCTGAAATCTCAGCAAACATTTTTTCACCCAATCTTGATGATACTTCCATTTAATAATCAGTTCACCAATCCCACTTGGCTCACCAAATTTGGTTCTTCAAGTTAAACCGTTGGTTTGCAGTAACCGTTTTCATGTTTAGTTTTCACTCTGTCTTCTCCTATATGAATACATGCATTTGGAACTCTAAATCAAACACGGTTTGTGCTAGCTCTTTGAAACTTGGCACAATAATGCAGTTCCAAGTTCTATTGCTAAGGTTTGTGTCCTATGGAAGTAGCCCCAAGCAGAGACTGACGAGAATCACTTTCATTGAAAGTGGTTGCCAAGCTTCCAAAAAACTATGAGTTTCCTGAAATCTCAGCAAACATTTTTTCAACCAATCTTGATGATACTTCCATTTAATAATCAGTACACCAATCCCACTTGGCTCACCAAATTTCGTTCTTCTAGGTTAAACCATTCCTTTGCAGTAACCGTTTTCATGTTTAGGTTTCACTCTGTTTTCTAATATATGGATACATGCATTTGGAACTCTAAATCAAACACGGTTTGTGCTAGCTCTTTGAAACTTGGCACAATAATGCAGTTCCAAGTTCTGTCGCTATGGTTTGTGTCCTATTGAAGTAGCCCCAAGCAGAGGCTGACGAGAATAACTTTAATTGAAAGGGGTTGCCAAGCTTCCAAAAAACTACGAATTTCCTGAAATCTCAGCAAACATTTTTTAACCCAATCTTGATGATACTTGCAGGTAATGATCAGTACACCAATCCCACTTGGCTCACCAAATTTCGTTCTTCTAGGTTAAACCGTACCTTTGCAGTAACCGTTTTCATGTTCAGCTTTCACTCTGTTTTCTCCTGTATGGAAACATGTAGTTGGAACTCTAAATCAAACACGATTTGTGCTAGCTTTTTGAAACTTGGCACAATAATGTAGTTCCAAGTTCTATGGCTATGCTTCGTGTCCTATGGAAGTAGCCCCAAGCAGAGACTGACGAGAATCACTTTCATTGAAAGGGGTTGCCAAGCTTCAAAAAACTAGGAGTTTCCTGAAATCTCAGCAAACATTTTTTCACCCAATCTTGATGATACTTGCAGGTAATTATCAGTACACCAGTCCCACTTGGCTCACCAGGTTTCGTTCTTCTAGGTTAAACGCTTCCTTTGCAGTAACCGTTTTCATGTTTAGGTTTCACTCTGTTTTCTCCTATATGGATACATGTATTTGGAACTCTAAATCAAACACGGTTTGTGCTAGCTCTTTGAAACTTGTCACAATAATGCAGTTCCAAGTTCTATTGCTAAGGTTTGTGTCCTATGGAAGTAGCCCCAAGCAGAGACTGACGAGAATCCCTTTCATTGAAAGGGGTTGCCAAGCTTCCAAAAAACTACGAGTTTCCTGAAACCTCAGCAAACATTTTTTCACCCAATCTTGATGATACTTCCATTTAATAATCAGTACACCAATCCCACTTGGCTCACCAAATTTTGTTCTTCTAGGTTAAACTGTTCCTTTGCAGTAACCGTTTTCATGTTTAGGTTTCACTCTGTTTACTCGTCTATGGATACATGTATTTGGAACACTAAATCAAACAGGGTTTGTGCTAGCTCTTTGAAACTTGGCACAATAATGCAGTTCCAAGTTCTATTGCTAAGCTTTGTGTCCTATTGAAGTATCCTTAAGCAGATACTGACGAGAATCACTTTCATTGAAAGGGGTTGCCAAGCTTCCAAAAAACTACGAGTTTCCTGAAATCTCAGCAAACATTTTTTCACCCAATCTTGATGATACTTACAGATAATGATCAGTACACAAATCCCACTTGGCTCACCAAATTTCGTTCTTCTAGTTTAAACTGTTCCTTTGCAGTAACCGTTTTCATATTTAGGTTTCACTCTGTTTTCTCCTATATGGATACATGTATTTGGAAATCTAAATCAAACACGGTTTGTGCTAGCTCTTGGCAACTTCCCACAATAATGTAGTTCCAAGTTCTATCGCTATGGTTTGTGTTCTATTGAAGTAGCCTCAAGCAGAGGGTGAGGAGGATCACTTTCATTGAAAGGGGTTGCCAAGCTTCCAAAAAACTACGAGTTTCCTGAAAATTCAGCAAACACTTTTTCACCCAATGTTGATGATACTGGCAGGTAATGATCAGTACACCAATCCCACTTGGCTCACCAAATTTCGTTCTTCTAGGTTAAACCATTCCTTTGCAGTAACCGTTTTCATGTTTAGGTTTCACTCTGTTTTCTCCTATATGGATACATGCATTTGGAACTCTAAATCAAACACGGTTTGTGCTAGCTCTTTGAAACTTGGCACAATAATGCAGTTCCAAGTTCTATTGCTAAGGTTTGTGTCCTATGGAAGTAGCTCCAAGCAGAGACTGACGAGAATCACTTTCATTGAAAGGGGTTGCCAAGCTTCCAAAAAACTACGAGTTTCCTGAAAATTCAGCAAACATTTTTTTCACCCAATGTTGATGATACTGGCAGGTAATGATCAGTACACCAATCCCACTTGGCTCACCAAATTTCGTTCTTCTAGGTTAAACCATTCCTTTGCAGTAACCGTTTTCATGTTTAGGTTTCACTCTGTTTTCTCCTATATGGATACATGCATTTGGAACTCTAAATCAAACACGGTTTGTGCTAGCTCTTTGAAACTTGGCACAATAATGCAGTTCCAAGTTCTGTCGCTATGGTTTGTGTCCTATTGAAGTAGCCCCAAGCAGAGGCTGACGAGAATCACTTTAATTGAAAGGGGTTGCCAAGCTTCCAAAAAACTACGAGTTTCCTGAAATCTCAGCAAACATTTTTTAACCCAATCTTGATGATACTTGCAGGTAATGATCAGTACACCAATCCCACTTGGCTCACCAAATTTCGTTCTTCTAGGTTAAACCGTACCTTTGCAGTAACCGTTTTCATGTTCAGCTTTCACTCTGTTTTCTCCTATATGGATACATGTAGTTGGAAATCTAAATCAAACACGGTTTGTGCTAGCTCTTTGAAACTTGGCACAATGATGTATTTCTAAGTTTAATCGCTATGGTTTGTGTCCTATTGAACTAGCCCAAAGCAGAGACTGACGAGAATCACTTTCACTGAAAGGGGTTGCCAAGCTTCCAAAAACTACGAGTTTTCTGAAATCTCAGCAAACATCTTTTCACCCAATCTTGATGATACTTGCAGGTAATTATCACTACACCAGTCCCACTTGGCTAACCAAATTTCGTTCTTCTAGTTTAAACCATTCCTTTGCAGTAACCGTTTTCATGTTTGGGTTTCAATCTGTTTCTCCTATATGGATACATGTAGTTGGAACTCTAAATCAAACATGGTTTGTGCTAGCTCTTTGAAACTTGGCAAAGAATGCAGTTCCAAGTTCTATCGCGATGGTTTGTGTCCTATTGAAGTAGCCCCAGGCAGAGACTGAGGAGAATCACTTTCATTGAAAGGGGTTGCCAAGCTTCCAAAAAACTACAAGTTTCATGAAATCTCAGCAAACATTTTTTCACCCAATCTTGATGATACTTCCATTTAATGATCAGTACACCAATCCAACTTGGCTCACCAAATTTCGTTCTTCTAGGTTAAACCGTTGCATTGCAGTAACCGTTTTCATGTTTAGGTTTCACTCTGTTTTCTCCTGTATGGAAACATGTAGTTGGAACTCTAAATCAAACACGATTTGTGCTAGCTCTTTGAAACTTGGCACAATAATGCAGTTCCAAGTTCTATGGCTATGCTTCGTGTCCTATGGAAGTAGCCCCAAGCAGAGACTGACGAGAATCACTTTCATTGAAAGGGGTTGCCAAGCTTCAAAAAACTAGGAGTTTCCTGAAATCTCAGCAAACATTTTTTCACCCAATCTTGATGATACTTGCAGGTAATTATCAGTACACCAGTCCCACTTGGCTCACAAGGTTTCGTTCTTCTAGGTTAAACCCTTCCTTTGCAGTAATCGTTTTCATGTTTAGGTTTCACTCTGTTTTCTCCTATATGGATACATGTAGTTGGAACTCTAAATCAAACACGGTTTGTGCTAGCTCTTTGAAACTTGGCACAATAATGCAGTTCCAAGTTCTATTGCTAAGGTTTGTGTCCTATGGAAGTAGCCCCAAGCAGAGACTGACGAGAATCACTTTCATTGAAAGGGGTTGCCAAGCTTCCAAAAAACTACGAGTTTCCTGAAATCTCAGCAAACATTTTTTCACCCAATCTTGATGATACTTCCATTTAATAATCAGTACACCAATCCCACTTGGCTCACCAAATTTTGTTCTTCTAGGTTAAACTGTTCCTTTGCAGTAACCGTTTTCATGTTTATGTTTCACTCTGTTTTCTCCTCTATGGATACATGTATTTGGAACACTAAATCAAACAGGGTTTGTGCTAGCTCTTTGAAACTTGGCACAATAATGCAGTTCCAAGTTCTATTGCTAAGCTTTGTGTCCTATTGAAGTATCCTTAAGCAGATACTGACGAGAATCACTTTCATTGAAAGGGGTTGCCAAGCTTCCAAAAAACTACGAGTTTCCTGAAATCTCAGCAAACATTTTTTCACCCAATCTTGATGATACTTACAGGTAATGATCAGTACACAAATCCCACTTGGCTCACCAAATTTCGTTCTTCTAGTTTAAACTGTTCCTTTGCAGTAACCGTTTTCATGTTTAGGTTTCACTCTGTTTTCTCCTATATGGATACATGTATTTGGAACTCTAAATCAAACACGGTTTGTGCTAGCTCTTGGCAACTTCCCACAATAATGTAGTTCCAAGTTCTATCGCTATGGTTTGTGTTATATTGAAGTAGCCTCAAGTAGAGGGTGAGGAGGATCACTTTCATTGAAAGGGGTTGCCAAGCTTCCAAAATCTACGAGTTTCCTGAAAATTCAGCAAACATTTTTTTCACCCAAAATTGATGATACTGGCAGGTAATGATCAGTACACCAATCCCACTTGGCTCACCAAATTACGTTCTTCTAGGTTAAACCATTCCTTTGCAGTAACCGTTTTCATGTTTAGGTTTCACTCTGTTTTCTCCTATATGGATACATGCATTTGGAACTCTAAATCAAACACGGTTTGTGCTAGCTCTTTGAAACTTGGCACAATAATGCAGTTCCAAGTTCTATTGCTAAGGTTTGTGTCCTATGGAAGTAGCTCCAAGCAGAGACTGACGAGAATCACTTTCATTGAAAGGGGTTGCCAAGCTTCCAAAAAACTACGAGTTTCCTGAAATCTCAGCAAACATTTTTCCACCCAATCTTGATGATACTTGCAGGTAATGATCAGTAAACCAATCCCACTTGGCTCACCAAATTTGGTTCTTCTAGGTTAAACCGTTGTTTTGCAGTAACCGTTTTCATGTTTAGTTTTCACTCTGTCTTCTCCTATATGGATACATGCATTTGGAACTCTAAATCAAACACAGTTTGTGCTAGCTCTTTGAAACTTGGCACAATAATGTAGTTCCAAGTTCTATTGCTAAGGTTTGTGTCCTATGGATGTAGCCCCAAGCAGAGGCTGAGGAGAATCACTTTCATTGAAAGGGGTTGCCAAGCTTCCAAAAAACTACGGGTTTCCTGAAATCTCAGCAAACATTTTTTCACCCAATCTTGATGATACTTCCATTTAATGATCAGTACACCAATCCCACTTGGATCACCAAATTTCGTTCTTCTAGGTTAAACCGTTGCGTTCCAGTAACCGTTTTCATGTTTAGGTTTCACTCTGTTTTCTCCTCTATGGAAACATGTAGTTGGAACTCTAAATCAAACACGGTTTGTGCTAGCTCTTTGAAACTTGGCACAATAATGTAGTTCCAAGTTCTATGGCTATGATTTGTGGCCTATGGAAGTAGCCCCAAGCAGAGACTGACGAGAATCACTTTCATTGAAAGGGGTTGCCAAGCTTCAAAAAACTACGAGTTTCCTGAAATCTCAGCAAACATTTTTTCATCCAATCTTGATGATACTTGCAGGTAATTATCAGTACACCAGTCCCTCTTGGCTCACCAGGTTTCGTTCTTCTAGGTTAAACCCTTCCTTTGCAGTAACCGTTTTCATGTTTAGGTTTCACTCTGTTTTCTCCTATAAGGATACATGTAGTTGGAACTCTAAATCAAACACGGTTTGTGCTAGCTCTTTGAAACTTGGCACAATAATGTAGTTCTAAGTTCTATGGCTATGCTTTGTGTCCTATAGAAGTAGCCCGAAGCAGAGACAGACGAGAATCACTTTAATTGAAAGGGGTTGCCAAGCTTCAAAAAACTACGAGTTTCCTGAAATCTCAGCAAACATTTTTTCACCCAATCTTGATGATACTTGCAGGTAATTATCAGTACACAGTCCCACTTGGCTCACCAGGTTTCGTTCTTCTAGGTTAAACCCTTCCTTTGCAGTAACCGTTTTCATGTTTAGGTTTCACTCTGTTTTCTCCTATATGGATACATGTAGTTGGAACTCTAAATCAAACACGGTTTGTGCTAGCTCTTGGCAACTTCCCACAATAATATAGTTCCAAGTTCTATCGCTATGGTTTGTTTCCTATTGAAGTAGCCTCAAGCAGAGGGTGAGGAGGATCACTTTCATTGAAAGGGGTTGCCAAGCTTCCAAAAAACTACGAGTTTCCTGAAAATTCAGCAAACATTTTTTCACCCAATGTTGATGATACTGGCAGGTAATGATCAGTACACCAATCCCACTTGGCTCACCAAATTTCGTTCTTCTACTTTAAACCATTCCTTTGCAGTAACCGTTTTCATGTTTAGGTTTCACTCTGTTTTCTCCTATATGGATACATGCATTTGGAACTCTAAATCAAACACGGTTTGTGCTAGCTATTTGAAACTTGGCACAATAATGCAGTTCCAAGTTCTGTCGCTATGGTTTGTGTCCTATTGAAGTAGCCCCAAGCAGAGGCTGACGAGAATCACTTTAATTGAAAGGGGTTGCCAAGCTTCCAAAAAACTACAGGTTTCCTGAAATCTCAGCAAACATTTTTTAACCCAATCTTGATGATACTTGCAGGTAATGATCAGTACGCCAATCCCACTTGGCTCACCAAATTTCGTTCTTCTAGGTTAAACCGTATCTTTGCAGTAACCGTTTTCATGTTCAGCTTTCACTCTGTTTTCTCCTATATGGATACATGTAGTTGGAAATCTAAATCAAACACGGTTTGTGCTAGCTCTTTGAAACTTGGCACAATGATGTATTTCTAAGTTTAATCGCTATGGTTTGTGTCCTATTGAACTAGCCCAAGCAGAGACTGACGAGAATCACTTTCATTGAAAGGGGTTGCCAAGCTTCCAAAAACTACGAGTTTTCTGAAATCTCAGCAAACATTTTTTTCACCCAATCTTGATGATACTTGCAGGGAATGATCACTACACCAGTCCCACTTGGCTAACCCAATTTCGTTCTTCTAGTTT
>NW_027552066.1:0-49160 GCF_045843805.1 Urocitellus parryii | reverse complement strand
GTTTAACCTGGAAGAACGTAATTTAGTGAGCCAAGTGGGATTCGTGTACTGATCACTACCTGAAAGTATCATCAAGATTGGGTTAAAAATTGTTTGCTGAGATTTCAGGAAACTCGTAGTTTTTGGAAGCTTGGCAACCCCATTCAATGAAAGTGATTCTCGTGAGTCTCTGCTTGGGGCTACTTCAATAGGACACAAACCATAGCGATAGAACTTGGAACAACATTATTGTGCCAAGTTTCAAAAGACCTAGCACACACCGTGTTTGATTTAGAGTTCCAACTACATGTATCCATATAGGAGAAAACAGAGTGAAACCTAAAAATGAAAACGGTTACTGCAAAGGAACGGTTTAACCTGGAAGAACGAAATTTAGTGTGCCAAGTGGGATTCGTGTACTGATCACTACCTGAAAGTATCATCAAGATTGGGTTAAAAATTGTTTGCTGAGATTACAGGAAACTCGTAGTTTTTGGAAGCTTGGCAACCCCTTTCAATGAAAGTGATTCTCTTGAGTCTCTGCTTGGGGCTACTTCAATAGGACACAAACCATAGCGATAGAACTTGGAACAACATTATTGTGCCAAGTTTCAAAGACCTAGCACACACCGTGTTTGATTTAGAGTTCCAACTACATGTATCCATATAGGAGAAAACAGAGTGATACCTAAACACGAAAACGGTTACTGAAAGGAACGGTTTAACCTAGAAGAACGAAATTTGGTGAGCCAAGTGGGATTGGTGTAATGATCATTAAATGAAAGCATCATCAAGATTGGGTGAAAAAATATTTCCTGAGATTTCAGGAAACTCGTATTTTTTTGGAAGCTTGGCCACCCCTTTCAATGAAAGGGATTCTCGTCAGTCTCTGCTTGGGGCTACTTCAATAGGACACAAACCATAGCGATAGGACTTGGAACTACATTATTGTGCCAAGTTTCAAAGAGCTAGCACAAACTGTGTTTGATTTAGAGTTCCAACTACATGTATCCATATAGGAGAAAACAGAGTGAAACCTAAACATGAAAACGGTTACTGCAAAGGAATAGTTTAACCAAGAAGAATGAAGTTTGGTGAGCCAAGTGGGATTGGTGTAATGATCATTAAATGAAAGCATCATCAAGATTGGGTGAAAAAATGTTTGCTGAGATTTCAGGAAACTCGTAGTTTTTTGGAAGCTTGGCCACCCCTTTCAATGAAAGGGATTCTCGTCAGTCTCTGCTTGGGCTACTTCAATAGGACACAAACCATAGCGATAGAACTTGGAACTACATTATTGTGCCATATTTCAAAGACCTAGCACACACCGTGTTTGATTTAGTGTTCCAACTACATGTATCCATATAGTAGACAACAGAGTGAAACCTAAACATGAAAATGGTTACTTTAAAGGAACGGTTTAACCTAGAAGAATGAAATTTGGTGAGCCAAGTGGGATTGGTGTACTGATCACTAGCTGCAAGTATCATCAAGATTGGGTGAAAAAATGTTTGCTGAGATTTCAGGAAACTCGTAGTTTTTTGGAAGCTTGGCAACCCCTTTCAATGAAAGTGATTCTCGTCAGTTCTGCTTGGGGGCTACTTCAATAGGACACAAACCATAGAGATAGAACTTGGAACTACATTATTGTGCCAAGTTTCAAAGACCTAGCACACACCGTGTTTGATTTAGAGTTCCAACTACATGTATCCATATAGGAGAAAACAAAGTGAAACCTAAACATGAAAACGGTTACTTTAAAGGAAGGGTTTAACCTAGAAGAATGAAGTTTGGTGAGCCAAGTGGGATTGGTGTACTGATCACTACCTGTAAGTGTCATCAAGATTGGGTTAAAAAATATTTGCTGAGATTTCGGGAAACTCGTAGTTTTTTGGAAGCTTGGCAACCCCTCTCAATGTAAGTGATTTTCGTCAGTCTCTGCTTGGGGCTACTTCAATAGGACACAAACGATAGCGATAGAACTTGGAACTACATTATTGTGCCAAGTTTCAAAGAGCTAGCACACATCCTGTTTGATTTAGAGTTCCAACTACATGTATCCATATATGAGAAAACAGAGTGAAACCTAAACATGAAAACGGTTACTGAAAGGAACGGTTTAACCTAGAAGAACGAAATTTGGTGAGCCAAGTGGGATTGGTGTACTGATCATTAAATGAAAGTATCATCAAGATTGGGTGAAAAAATGTTTGCTTAGATTTCAGGAAACTCGTAGTTTTTTGGAAGCTTGGCAACCCCTTTCAATGAAAGGGATTCTCGTCAGTCTCTGCTTGGGGCTACTTCAATAGGACACAAAGCATAGTGATAGACCTTGGAACTACATTATTGTGCCAAGGTTCAAAGAGCTAGCACATCCCGTGTTTGATTTAGAGTTCCAACTACATGTATCCATATAGGAGAAAACAGAGTGAAACCTAAATATGAAAACGGTTACTGCAAAGGAACGGTTTAACCTAGAAGAACGAAATTTGGTGAGCCAAGTGGGATTGGTGTACTGATCATTAAATGGAAGTATCATCAAGATTGGGTGAAAAAATGTTTCTTGAGATTTCAGGAAACTCGTAGTTTTTTGGAAGCTTGGCCACCATTTTCAATGAAAGGGATTCTCGTCAGTCTCTGCTTGGGGCTACTTCAATAGGACACAAACCATAGCAATAGAACTTGGAACTACATTATTGTGCCAAGTGTCAAAGAGCTAGCACAAACCGTGTTTGATTTAGAGTTCCAACTACATGTATCCATATAGGAGAAAACAGAGTGAAACCTAAACATGAAAACGGTTACTGCAAAGGAACGGTTTAACCTGGAAGAACGAAATTTAGTGAGCCAAGTGGGATTCGTGTACTGATCACTACCTGAAAGTATCATCAAGATTGGGTTAAAAATTGTTTGCTGAGATTTCAGGAAACTCGTAGTTTTTGGAAGCTTGGCAACCCCATTCAATGAAAGTGATTCTCGTGAGTCTCTGCTTGGGGCTACTTCAATAGGACACAAACCATAGCGATAGAACTTGGAACAACATTATTGTGCCAAGTTTCAAAGACCTAGCACACACCGTGTTTGATTTAGAGTTCCAACTACATGTATCCATATAGGAGAAAACCGAGTGAAACCTAAACATGAAAAAGGTTACTTTAAAGGAACGGTTTAACCTAGAAGAATGAAATTTGGTGAGCCAAGTGTGATTGGTGTACTGATCACTAGCTGCAAGTATCATCAAGATTGGGTGAAAAAATGTTTGCTGAGATTTCAGGAAACTCGTAGTTTTTTGGAAGCTTGGCCACCCCTTTCAATGAAAGTGATTCTCTTGAGTCTCTGCTTGGGGCTACTTCAATAGGACACAAACCATAGCGATAGAACTTGGAACAACATTATTGTGCCAAGTTTCAAAGACCTAGCACACACCGTGTTTGATTTAGAGTTCCAACTACATGTATCCATATAGGAGAAAACAGAGTGATACCTAAACACGGAAAACGGTTACTGAAAGGAACGGTTTAACCTAGAAGAACGAAATTTGGTGAGCCAAGTGGGATTGGTGTAATGATCATTAAATGAAAGCATCATCAAGATTGGGTGAAAAAATATTTCCTGAGATTTCAGGAAACTCGTATTTTTTTGGAAGCTTGGCCACCCCTTTCAATGAAAGGGATTCTCGTCAGTCTCTGCTTGGGGTTACTTCAATAGGACACAAACCATAGCGATAGGACTTGGAACTACATTATTGTGCCAAGTTTCAAAGAGCTAGCACAAACTGTGTTTGATTTAGAGTTCCAACTACATGTATCCATATAGGAGAAAACAGAGTGAAACCTAAACATGAAAACGGTTACTGCAAAGGAATAGTTTAACCAAGAAGAATGAAGTTTGGTGAGCCAAGTGGGATTGGTGTAATGATCATTAAATGAAAGCATCATCAAGATTGGGTGAAAAAATGTTTGCTGAGATTTCAGGAAACTCGTAGTTTTTTGGAAGCTTGGCCACCCCTTTCAATGAAAGGGATTCTCGTCAGTCTCTGCTTGGGGCTACTTCAATAGGACACAAACCATAGCGATAGAACTTGGAACTACATTATTGTGCCATATTTCAAAGACCTAGCACACACCGTGTTTGATTTAGTGTTCCAACTACATGTATCCATATAGTAGACAACAGAGTGAAACCTAAACATGAAAATGGTTACTTTAAAGGAACGGTTTAACCTAGAAGAATGAAATTTGGTGAGCCAAGTGGGATTGGTGTACTGATCACTAGCTGCAAGTATCATCAAGATTGGGTGAAAAAATGTTTGCTGAGATTTCAGGAAACTCGTAGTTTTTTGGAAGCTTGGCAACCCCTTTCAATGAAAGTGATTCTCGTCAGTTCTGCTTGGGGCTACTTCAATAGGACACAAACCATAGAGATAGAACTTGGAACTACATTATTGTGCCAAGTTTCAAAGACCTAGCACACACCGTGTTTGATTTAGAGTTCCAACTACATGTATCCATATAGGAGAAAACAAAGTGAAACCTAAACATGAAAACGGTTACTTTAAAGGAAGGGTTTAACCTAGAAGAATGAAGTTTGGTGAGCCAAGTGGGATTGGTGTACTGATCACTACCTGTAAGTGTCATCAAGATTGGGTTAAAAAATGTTTGCTGAGATTTCGGGAAACTCGTAGTTTTTTGGAAGCTTGGCAACCCCTCTCAATGTAAGTGATTTTCGTCAGTCTCTGCTTGGGGCTACTTCAATAGGACACAAACGATAGCGATAGAACTTGGAACTACATTATTGTGCCAAGTTTCAAAGAGCTAGCACACATCTGTTTGATTTAGAGTTCCAACTACATGTATCCATATAGGAGAAAACAGAGTGAAACCTAAACATGAAAACTGTTATTGCAATGGAACGATTTAACCTAGAAGAACGAAATTCGGTGAACCAAGTGGGATTGGTGTCCTGATCATTAAATGGAAGTATCATCAAGATTGGGTGAAAAAATGTTTGCTGAGATTTCAGGAAACTCATAGT
This sequence comes from Urocitellus parryii, assembly GCF_045843805.1. Lineage (NCBI taxonomy): Eukaryota > Metazoa > Chordata > Mammalia > Rodentia > Sciuridae > Urocitellus > Urocitellus parryii. The sequence continues at coordinate 44,147 of NW_027552066.1, read as the reverse complement.
TTTTTGGACGCTTGGCAACCCCTTTCATTGAAAGTGATTCTCGTCAGTCTCTGGTTGGGGCTACTTCAATACCACATAAACCATAGCGATAGAACTTGGAACTACATTATTGTGCCAAGGTTCAAAGATCTAGCACAAACCGTGTTTGATGTAGAGTTCCAACTACATGTATCCATATAGGAGAAAACAGAGTGAAACCTAAACATGAAAACGTTTACTGCAAAGGAATAGTTTAACCTAGAAGAACGAAATTTAGTGAGCCAAGTGGGATTGGTGTACTGATCACTACCTGCAAGTATCATCAAGATTGGGAGAAAAAATGTTTGCTGAGATTTCCGGAAACTCCTAGTTTTTTGGAAGCTTGGCATCCCCTTTCAATGAAAGTGATTGTCGTCAGTCTCTGCTTGGGGCTACTTGAATAGGACACAAACCATAGCGATACTACTCGGAACTACATTATTGTGCCAAGTTTCAAAATCTAGCACACATCCTGTTTGATTTAGAGTTCCAACTACATGTATCCATATAGGAGAAAACAGAATGAAACCTAAACACGAAAACGGTTACTGAAAGGAACGGTTTAACCTAGAAGAACGAAATTTGGTGAGCCAAGTGGGATTGGTGTAATGATCATTAAATGAAAGCATCATCAAGATTGGGTGAAAAAATATTTCCTGAGATTTCAGGAAACTCGTATTTTTTTGGAAGCTTGGCCACCCCTTTCAATGAAAGGGATTCTCGTCAGTCTCTGCTTGGGGCTACTTCAATAGGACACAAACCATAGCGATAGGACTTGGAACTACATTATTGTGCCAAGTTTCAAAGAGCTAGCACAAACTGTGTTTGATTTAGAGTTCCAACTACATGTATCCATATAGGAGAAAACAGAGTGAAACCTAAACATGAAAACGGTTACTGCAAAGGAATAGTTTAACCAAGAAGAATGAAGTTTGGTGAGCCAAGTGGGATTGGTGTAATGATCATTAAATGGAAGTATCATCAAGATTGGGTGAAAAAATGTTTGCTGAGATTTCAGGAAACTCGTAGTTTTTTGGAAGCTTGGCCACCCCTTTCAATGAAAGGGATTCTCGTCAGTCTCTGCTTGGGGCTACTTCAATAGGACACAAACCATAGCGATAGAACTTGGAACTACATTATTGTGCCATATTTCAAAGACCTAGCACACACCGTGTTTGATTTAGTGTTCCAACTACATGTATCCATATAGGAGAAAACAGAGTGAAACCTAAACATGAAAATGGTTACTTTAAAGGAACGGTTTAACCTAGAAGAATGAAATTTGGTGAGCCAAGTGGGATTGGTGTACTGATCACTAGCTGCAAGTATCATCAAGATTGGGTTAAAAAATGTTTGCTTAGATTTCAGGAAACTCGTAGTTTTTTGGAAGCTTGGCAACCCCTTTCAATGAAAGGGATTCTCGTCAGTCTCTGCTTGGGGCTACTTCAATAGGACACAAACCACAGTGATAGAACTTGGAAATACATTATTGTGCCAAGGTTCAAAGAGCTAGCACATACCGTGTTTGATTTAGAGTTCCAAGAACATGTATCCATATAGGAGAAAACAGAGTGAAACCTAAATATGAAAACGGTTACTGCAAAGGAACGGTTTAACCTAGAAGAACGAAATTTGGTGAGCCAAGTGGGATTGGTGTACTGATCATTAAATGGAAGTATCATCAAGATTGGGTGAAAAAATGTTTCTTGAGATTTCAGGAAACTCGTAGTTTTTTGGAAGCTTGGCCACCCCTTTCAATGAAATGGATTCTCGTCAGTCTCTGCTTGGGGCTACTTCAATAGGACAGAAACCATAGCGATAGAACTTGGAACTACATTATTGTGCCAAGTGTCAAGAGCTAGCACAAACCATGTTTGATTTAGAGTTCCAACTACATGTATCCATATAGGAGAAAACAGAGTGAAACCTAAACATGAAAACGGTTACTGCAAAGGAACCGTTTAACCTGGAAGAACGAAATTTAGTGAGCCAAGTGGGATTCGTGTACTGATCACTACCTGAAAGTATCATCAAGATTGGGTTAAAAATTGTTGCTGAGATTTCAGGAAACTCGTAGTTTTTGGAAGCTTGGCAACCCCTTTCAATGAAAGTGATTCTCGTGAGTCTCTGCTTGGGGCTACTTCAATAGGACACAAACCATAGTGATAGAACTTGCAACAACATTATTGTGCCAAGTTTCAAAGTCCTAGCACACACCGTGTTTGATTTAGAGTTCCAACTTCATGTATCCATATAGGAGAAAACAGAGTGAAACCTAAACATGAAAATGGTTACTTTAAAGGAACGGTTTAACCTAGAAGAATGAAATTTGGTGAGCCAAGTGTGATTGGTGTACTGATCACTAGCTGCAAGTATCATCAAGATTGGGTGAAAAAATGTTTGCTGAGATTTCAGGAAACTCGTAGTTTTTTGGAAGCTTGGCAACCCCTTTCAATGAAAGTGATTCTCGTCAGCCTCTGCTTGGGGCTACTTCAATAGGACACAAACCATAGAGATAGAACTTGGAACTACATTATTGTGCCAAGTTTCAAAGACCTAGCACACACCGTGTTTGATTTAGAGTTCCAACTACATGTATCCATATAGGAGAAAACAGAGTGAAACCTAAACATGAAAACGGTTACTTTAAAGGAACGGTTTAACCTAGAAGAATGAAGTTTGGTGAGCCAAGTCGATTGGTGTACTGAGCACTACCTGTAAGTGTCATCAAGATTGGGTTAAAAAATGTTTGCTGAGATTTCGGGAAACTCGTAGTTTTTTGGAAGCTTGGCAACCCCTCTCAATGTAAGTGATTCTCGTCAGTCTCTGCTTGGGGCTACTTCAATAGGACACAAACGATAGCGATAGAACTTGGAACTACATTATTGTGCCAAGTTTCAAAGAGCTAGCACACATCCTGTTTGATTTAGAGTTCCAACTACATGTATCCATATATGAGAAAACAGAGTGAAACCTAAACATGAAAACGGTTACTGAAAGGAACGGTTTAACCTAGAAGAACGAAATTTGGTGAGCCAATTGGGATTGGTGTACTGATCATTAAATGAAAGTATCATCAAGATTGGGTGAAAAAATGTTTGCTTAGATTTCAGGAAACTCGTAGTTTTTTGGAAGCTTGGCAACCCCTTTCAATGAAAGTGATTCTCGTCAGTGTCTGCTTGGGGCTACATCAGTAGGACACAAAACATAGGGATAGAACTTGGAACTACATTATTGTGCCAAGTTTCAAAGAGCTAGCACAAACCGTGTTTGATTTAGAGTTCCAACTACATGTATCCATATAGGAGAAAACAGAGTGAAACCTAAACATGAAAACTGTTACTGCAAAGGAACAATTTAACCTAGAAGAACGAAATTTGGTGAACCAAGTGGGATTGGTGTCCTGATCATTAAATGGAAGTATCATCAAGATTGGGTGAAAAAATGTTTGCTGAGATTTCAGGAAACTCGTAGTTTTTTGGAAGCTTGGCAACCACTTTCAATGAAAGTGATTCTCGTCAGTCTCTGCTTGGGGTACTTCAATAGCACACAAACCATAGCGATAGAACTTGGAACTACATTATTGTGGTAAGTTTCAAAGAGCTAGCACAAACCGTGTTTGTTTTAGAGTTATAACTACATGTATCCATATAGGAGAAAACAGAGTGAAACCTAAACATGAAAACTGTTACTGCAATGGAACGATTTAACCTAGAAGAACGAAATTCGGTGAACCAAGTGGGATTGGTGTCCTGATCATTAAATGGAAGTATCATCAAGATTGGGTGAAAAAATGTTTGCTGAGATTTCAGGAAACTCATAGTTTTTTGGACGCTTGGCAACCCCTTTCATTGAATGTGATTCTCGTCAGTCTCTGGTTGGGGCTACTTCAATAGCACACAAACCATAGCGATAGAACTTGGAACTACATTATTGTGCCAAGGTTCAAAGAGCTAGCACACACCTTGTTTGATTTAGAGTTCCAAGAGCATGTATTCATATAGGAGAAAACAGAGTGAAACCTAAACATGAAAACGGTTACTGCAAAGGAACGGTTTAACCTAGAAGAATGATATTTGGTGAACCAAGTGGGATTGGTGTCCTGATCATTAAATGGAAGTATCATCAAGATTGAGTGAAAAAATGTTTGCTGAGATTTCAGGAAACTCGTAGTTTTTTGGAAGCTTGGCAACCACTTTCAATGAAAGTGATTCTCGTCAGTCTCTGCTTGGGGCTACTTCAATAGCACACAAACCATAGCGATAGAACTTGGAACTACATTATTGTGGTAAGTTTCAAAGAGCTAGCACAAAGCGTGTTTGATTTAGAGTTATAACTACATGTATCCATATAGGAGAAAACAGAGTGAAACCTAAACATGAAAACTGTTACTGCAATGGAACGATTTAACCTAGAAGAACGAAATTCGGTGAACCAAGTGGGATTGGTGTCCTGATCATTAAATGGAAGTATCATCAAGATTGGGTGAAAAAATGTTTGCTGAGATTTCAGGAAACTCATAGTTTTTTGGACGCTTGGCAACCCCTTTCATTGAATGTGATTCTCGTCAGTCTCTGGTTGGGGCTACTTCAATAGCACACAAACCATAGCGATAGAACTTGGAACTACATTATTGTGCCAAGGTTCAAAGATCTAGCACAAACCGTGTTTGATGTAGAGTTCCAACTACATGTATCCATATAGGAGAAAACAGAGTGAAACCTAAACATGAAAACCTTTACTGCAAAGGAATAGTTTAACCTAGAAGAACGAAATTTAGTTAGCCAAGTGGGAATGGTGTACTGATCACTACCTGCAAGTATCATCAAGATTGGGAGAAAAATGTTTGCTGAGATTTCCGGAAACTCCTAGTTTTTTGGAAGCTTGGCATCCCCTTTCAATGAAAGTGATTGTCGTCAGTCTCTGCTTGGGGCTACTTGAATAGGACACAAACCATAGCGATACCACTCGGAACTACATTATTGTGCCAAGTTTCAAAATCTAGCACACATCCTGTTTGATTTAGAGTTCCAACTACATGTATCCATAAAGGAGAAAACAGAATGAAACCTAAACACGAAAACGGTTACTGAAAGGAACGGTTTAACCTAGAAGAACGAAATTTGGTGAGCCAAGTGGGATTGGTGTAATGATCATTAAATGAAAGCATCATCAAGATTGGGTGAAAAAATATTTCCTGAGATTTCAGGAAACTCGTATTTTTTTGGAAGCTTGGCCACCCCTTTCAATGAAATGGATTCTCGTCAGTCTCTGCTTGGGGCTACTTCAATAGGACACAAACCATACCGATAGGACTTGGAACTACATTATTGTGCCAAGTTTCAAAGAGCTAGCACAAACTGTGTTTGATTTAGAGTTCCAACTACATGTATCCATATAGGAGAAAACAGAGTGAAACCTAAACATGAAAACGGTTACTGCAAAGGAATAGTTTAACCAAGAAGAATGAAGTTTGGTGAGCCAAGTGGGATTGGTGTAATGATCATTAAATGAAAGCATCATCAAGATTGGGTGAAAAAATATTTCCTGAGATTTCAAGGAAACTCGTATTTTTTGGAAGCTTGGCCACCCCTTTCAATGAAATGGATTCTCGTCAGTCTCTGCTTGGGGCTACTTCAATAGGACACAAACCATAGCGATAGAACTTGGAACAACATAATTGTGCCAAGTTTCAAAGACCTAGCACACACCGTGTTTGATTTAGAGTTCCAACTACATGTATCCATATAGGAGAAAACAGAGTGAAACCTAAACATGAAAATGGTTACTTTAAAGGAACGGTTTAACCTAGAAGAATGAAATTTGGTGAGCCAAGTGTGATTGGTGTACTGATCACTAGCTGCAAGTATCATCAAGATTGGGTGAAAAAATGTTTGCTGAGATTTCAGGAAACTTCAATAGGACACAAACCATAGAGATAGAACTTGGAACTACATTATTGTGCCAAGTTTCAAAGACCTAGCACACACCGTGTTTGATTTAGTGTTCCAACTACATGTATCCATATAGGAGAAAACAGAGTGAAACCTAAACAGGTAAACGGTTACTGCAAAGGAACGGTTTAACCTACAAGAATGAAATTTGGTGAGCCAAGTGGGATTGGTGTACTGATCACTAGCTGCAAGTATCATCAAGATTGGGTGAAAAAATGTTTGCTGAGATTTCAGGAAACTCGTAGTTTTTTGGAAGCTTGGCAACCCCTTTCAATGAAAGTGATTCTCGTCAGTCTCTGCTTGGGGCTACTTCAATAGCACACAAATCATAGCGATAGAACTTGGAACTACATTATTGTGCCAAGGTTCAAAGAGCTAGCACACACCGTGTTTGATTTAGAGTTCCAAGGGCATGTATTCATATAGGAGAAAACAGAGTGAAACCTAAACATGAAAACGGTTACTGCAAAGGAACGGTTTAACCTGGAAGAACGAAATTTGGTGAGCCAAGTGGGATTGGTGTACTGATCATTAAATGGACTATCATCAAGATTGGGTGAAAAAATGTTTGCTGAGATTTCAGGAAACTCGTGGTTTTAAGGAAGCTTGGCAACCACTTTCAATGAAAGTGATTCTCGTTAGTCTCTGCTTCGGGCTACTTCAATAGGACACAAACCATAGCGAGAGAACTTGGAACTACATTATTGTGCCAAGGTTCAAAGAGCTAGCACAAACCGTGTTTGATTTAGAGTTCCAACTACATGTATCCATATAGGAGAAAACAGAGTGAAACCTAAACAGGAAAACGGTTACTGCAAAGGAACGTTTTAACCTAGAAGAACGAAATTTGGTGAGCCAAGTGGGATTGGTGTACTGATCATTAAATGAAAGCATCATCAAGATTGGGTGAAAAAATGTTTGCTGAGATTTCAGGAAACTCGTAGTTTTTTGGAAGCTTGGCAACCCCTTTCAATGAAAGGGATTCTCGTCAGTCTCTGCTTGGGGGTACTTCAATAGGACACAAACCATAGCGATAGAACTTGGAACTACATTATTGTGCCATGTTTCAAAGTCCTAGCACACACCGTGTTTGATTTAGAGTTCCAACTACATGTATCCATATAGGAGAAAACAGAGTGAAACCAAAACATGAAAAAGGTTACTTTAAAGGAACGGTTTAACCTAGAAGAATGAAATTTGGTGAGCCAAGTGGGATTGGTGTACTGATCATTAAATGGAAGTATCATCAAGATTGGGTGAAAAAATGTTTGCTGAGATTTCAGGAATCTCGTAGATTTTTGGAAGCTTGGCAACCACTTTCAATGAAAGTGATTCTCGTCAGTGTCTGCTTGGGGCTACTTCAATAGGACACAAACCATAGCGATGGAAATTGGAACAAAATTATTGTGCTAAGTTTCAAAGACCTAGCACACACCGTGTTTGATTTAGAGTTCCCACTACATGTATACATATAGGAGAAAACAGAGTGAAACCTAAACATGAAAACGGTTACTTTAAAGGAACGGTTTAACCTAGAAGAATGAAATTTGGTGAGCCAAGTGGGATTCGTGTACTGATCACTACCTGCAAGTATCATCAAGATTGGGTGAAAAAATGTTTGCTGAGATTTCGGGAAACTCGTAGTTTTTTGGAAGCTTGGCAACCCCTCTCAATGTAAGTGATTCTCGTCAGTCTCTGCTTAGGGCTACTTCAATAGCACACAAACCATATCGATAGAACTTGGAACTACATTATTGTGCCAAGTTTCAAAGAGCTAGCACACACCGTGTTTGATTTAGAGTTCCAACTACATGTATCCATATAGGAGAAAACAGAGTGAAACCTAAACCTGAAAACGGTTACTGCAAAGGAAAAGTTTAACCTAGAAGAACGAAATTTTAGTGAGCCAAGTGGGATTCGTGTACTGATCCACACCTGCAAGTATCATCAAGATTGGGTGAAAAAATGTTTGCTGAGATTTCAGGAAACTCGTAGTTTTTTGCAAGCTTGGCAACCCTCTCAATGTAAGTGATTCTCGTCAATCTCTGCTTGGGGCTACTTCAATAGGACACAAACCATAGCGATAGAACTTGGAACTACATTATTGTGCCAAGTTTCAAAGAGCTAGCACACATCCTGTTTGATTTAGAGTTCCAACTACATGTATCCATATAGGAGAAAACAGAGTGAAACCTAAAACATGAAAACGGTTACTGAAGGAACGGTTTAACCTAGAAGAATGAAATGTGGTGAGCCAAGTGGGATGGGTGTACTGATCATTAAATGAAAGTATCATCAAGATTGGGTGAAAAAATGTTTCCTGAGATTTCAGGAAACTCATCGTTTTTTGGAAGCTTGGCAACCCCTTTCAATGAAAGGGATTCTCGTCAGTCTCTGCTTGGGGCTACTCCAATAGCACACAAACCATAGCGATAGAACCTTGGAACTACATTATTGTGCCAGTTTCAAAGAGCTAGCACATACCGTGTTTGATTTAGAGTTCCAAGAACATATATCCATATAGGAGAAAACAGAGTGAAACCTAAACATGAAAACGGTTACTGCAAAGGAACGGTTTAACCTAGAAGAACGAAATTTGGTGAACCAAGTGGGATTGGTGTCCTGATCATTAAATGAAAGTATCATCAAGATTGAGTGAAAAAATGTTTGCTGAGATTTCAGGAAACTCGTAGTTTTTTGGAAGCTTGGCAACCACTTTCAATGAAAGTGATTCTCCGTCAGTCTCTGCTTTCGGATACTTCAATAGCACACAAACCATAGCGATAGAACTTGGAACTACATTATTGTGGTAAGTTTCAAAGAGCTAGCACAAACCGTGTTTGATTTAGAGTTCCAACTACATGTATCCATATAGGAGAAAACAGAGTGAAACCTAAACATGAAAACTGTTACTGCAAAGGAACGATTTAACCTAGAAGAACGAAATTCGGTGAACCAAGTGGGATTGGTGTCCTGATCATTAAATGGAAGTATCATCAAGATTGGGTGAAAAAATGTTTGCTGAGATTTCAGGAAACTCATAATTTTTTGGACGCTTGGCAACCCCTTTCATTGAATGTGATTCTCGTCAGTCTCTGGTTGGGGCTACTTCAATAGCACACAAACCATAGCGATAGAACTTGGAACTACATTATTGTGCCAAGGTTCAAAGAGCTAGCACACACCGTGTTTGATTTAGAGTTCCAAGAGCATGTATTCACATAGGAGAAAACAGAGTGAAACCTAAACATGAAAATGGTTACTTTAAAGGAACGGTTTAACCTAGAAGAATGAAATTTTGTGAGCGAAGTGGGATTGGTGTACTGATCACTACCTGCAAGTATCATCAAGATTGGGTGAAAAAAATGTTTGCTGAGATTTCAGGAAACTCGTACTTTTTTGCAAGCTTGGCAACCCCTCTCAATGTAAGTGATTCTCGTCAATCTCTGCTTGGGGCTACTTCAATAGGACACAAACCATAGCGATAGAACTTGGAACTACATTATTGTGCCAAGTTTCAAAGAGCTAGCACACATCCTGTTTGCTTTAGAGTTCCAACTACATGTATCCATATAGGAGAAAACAGAGTGAAACCTAACCATGAAAACGGTTACTGAAAGGAACGGTTTAACCTAGAAGAATGAAATGTGGTGAGCCAAGTGGGATGGGTGTACTGATCATTAAATGAAAGTATCATCAAGATTGGGTGAAAAAATGTTTCCTGAGATTTCAGGAAACTCATCGTTTTTTGGAAGCTTGGCAACCCCTTTCAATGAAAGGGATTCTCGTCAGTCTCTGCTTGGGGCTACTCCAATAGCACACAAACCATAGCGATAGAACTTGGAACTACATTATTGTGCCAAGTTTCAAAGAGCTAGCACATACCGTGTTTGATTTAGAGTTCCAAGAACATGTATCCATATAGGAGAAAACAGAGTGAAACCTAAACATGAAAACGGTTACTGCAAAGGAACGGTTTAACCTAGAAGAACGAAATTTGGTGACCAAGTGGGATTGGTGTACTGATCATTAAATGGAAGTATCATCAAGATTGGGTGAAAAAATGTTTCTTGAGATTTCAGGAAACTCGTAGTTTTTTGGAAGCTTGGCCACCATTTTCAATGAAAGGGATTCTCGTCAGTCTCTGCTTGGGGCTACTTCAAGAGGACACAAACCATAGCGATAGAACTTGGAACTACATTATTGTGCCAAGTGTCAAAGAGCTAGCACAAACCGTGTTTGATTTAGAGTTCCAAATACATGTATCCATATAGGAGAAAACAGAGTGAAACCTAAACATGAAAACGGTTACTGCAAAGGAACGGTTTAACCTGGAAGAACGAAATTTAGTGAGCCAAGTGTGATTCGTGTACTGATCACTACCTGAAAGTATCATCAAGATTGGGTTAAAAATTGTTTGCTGAGATTTCAGGAAACTCGTAGTTTTTGGAAGCTTGGCAACCCCTTTCAATGAAAGTGATTCTCGTGAGTCTCTGTTTGGAGCTACTTCAATAGGACACAAACCATAGCGATAGAACTTGGAACAACATTATTGTGCCAAGTTTCAAAGACCTAGCACACACCGTGTTTGATTTAGAGTTCCAACTACATGTATCCATATAGGAGAAAACAGAGTGAAACCTAAACATGAAAATGGTTACTTTAAAGGAACGGTTTAACCTAGAAGAATGAAATTTGGTGAGCCAAGTGGGATTGGTGTACTGATCACTAGCTGCAAGTATCATCAAGATTGGGTGAAAAAATGTTTGCTGAGATTTCAGGAAACTCGTAGTTTTTTGGAAGATTGGCAACCCCTTTCAATGAAAGTGATTCTCGTCAGTCTCTGTTTGGAGCTACTTCAATAGGACACAAACCATTGCGATAGAACTTGGAACTACATTATTGTGCCAAGTTTCAAAGACCTAGCACACACCGTGTTTGATTTAGAGTTCCAACTACATGTATCCATATAGGAGAAAACAGAGTGAAACCTAAACATGAAAATCGTTACTTTAAAGGAACGGTTTAACCTAGAAGAATGAAGTTTGGTGAGCCAAGTCGATTGGTGTACTGAGCACTACCTGTAAGTGTCATCAAGATTGGGTTAAAAAATGTTTGCTGAGATTTCGGGAAACTCGTAGTTTTTTGGAAGCTTGGCAACCCCTCTCAATATAAGTGATTCTCGTCAGTCTCTGCTTGGGGCTACTTCAATAGGACACAAACGATAGCGATAGAACTTGGAACTACATTATTGTGCCAAGTTTCAAAGAGCTAGCACACATCCTGTTTGATTTAGAGTTCCAACTACATGTATCCATATATGAGAAAACAGAGTGAAACCTAAACATGAAAACGGTTACTGAAAGGAACGGTTTAACCTAGAAGAACGAAATTTGGTGAGCCAAGTGGGATTGGTGTACTGATCATTAAATGAAAGTATCATCAAGATTGGGTGAAAAAATGTTTGCTTAGATTTCATGAAACTCACAGTTTTTTGGAAGCTTGGCCACCCCTTTCAATGAAATGGATTCTCGTCAGTCTCTGCTTGGGGCTACTTCAATAGGACACAAACCATACCGATAGGACTTGGAACTACATTATTGTGCCAAGTTTCAAAGAGCTAGCACAAACTGTGTTTGATTTAGAGTTCCAACTACATGTATCCATATAGGAGAAAACAGAGTGAAACCTAAACATGAAAACGGTTACTGCAAAGGAATAGTTTAACCAAGAAGAATGAAGTTTGGTGAGCCAAGTGGGATTGGTGTAATGATCATTAAATGAAAGCATCATCAAGATTGGGTGAAAAAATATTTCCTGAGATTTCAGGAAACTCGTATTTTTTTGGAAGCATGGCCACCCCTTTCAATGAAATGGATTCTCGTCAGTCTCTGCTTGGGGCTACTTCAATAGGACACAAACCATAGCGATAGAACTTGGCACAACATAATTGTGCCAAGTTTCAAAGACCTAGCACACACCGTGTTTGATTTAGAGTTCCAACTACATGTATCCATATAGGAGAAAACAGAGTGAAACCTAAACATGAAAATGGTTACTTTAAAGGAACGGTTTAACCTAGAAGAATGAAATTTGGTGAGCCAAGTGTGATTGGTGTACTGATCACTAGCTGCAAGTATCATCAAGATTGGGTGAAAAAATGTTTGCTGAGATTTCAGGAAACTTCAATAGGACACAAACCATAGAGATAGAACTTGGAACTACATTATTGTGCCAAGTTTCAAAGACCTAGCACACACCGTGTTTGATTTAGTGTTCCAACTACATGTATCCATATAGGAGAAAACAGAGTGAAACCTAAACAGGTAAACGGTTACTGCAAAGGAACGGTTTAACCTACAAGAATGAAATTTGGTGAGCCAAGTGGGATTGGTGTACTGATCACTAGCTGCAAGTATCATCAAGATTGGGTGAAAAAATGTTTGCTGAGATTTCAGGAAACTCGTAGTTTTTTGGAAGCTTGGCAACCCCTCTCAATATAAGTGATTCTCGTCAGTCTCTGCTTGGGGCTACTTCAATAGGACACAAACGATAGCGATAGAACTTGGAACTACATTATTGTGCCAAGTTTCAAAGAGCTAGCACACATCCTGTTTGATTTAGAGTTCCAACTACATGTATCCATATATGAGAAAACAGAGTGAAACCTAAACATGAAAACGGTTACTGAAAGGAACGGTTTAACCTAGAAGAACGAAATTTGGTGAGCCAAGTGGGATTGGTGTACTGATCATTAAATGAAAGTATCATCAAGATTGGGTGAAAAAATGTTTGCTTAGATTTCATGAAACTCACAGTTTTTTGGAAGCTTCGCCACCCCTTTCAATGAAATGGATTCTCGTCAGTCTCTGCTTGGGGCTACTTCAATAGGACACAAACCATACCGATAGGACTTGGAACTACATTATTGTGCCAAGTTTCAAAGAGCTAGCACAAACTGTGTTTGATTTAGAGTTCCAACTACATGTATCCATATAGGAGAAAACAGAGTGAAACCTAAACATGAAAACGGTTACTGCAAAGGAATAGTTTAACCAAGAAGAATGAAGTTTGGTGAGCCAAGTGGGATTGGTGTAATGATCATTAAATGAAAGCATCATCAAGATTGGGTGAAAAAATATTTCCTGAGATTTCAGGAAACTCGTATTTTTTTGGAAGCTTGGCCACCCCTTTCAATGAAATGGATTCTCGTCAGTCTCTGCTTGGGGCTACTTCAATAGGACACAAACCATAGCGATAGAACTTGGAACAACATAATTGTGCCAAGTTTCAAAGACCTAGCACACACCGTGTTTGATTTAGAGTTCCAACTACATGTATCCATATAGGAGAAAACAGAGTGAAACCTAAACATGAAAATGGTTACTTTAAAGGAACGGTTTAACCTAGAAGAATGAAATTTGGTGAGCCAAGTGTGATTGGTGTACTGATCACTAGCTGCAAGTATCATCAAGATTGGGTGAAAAAATGTTTGCTGAGATTTCAGGAAACTTCAATAGGACACAAACCATAGAGATAGAACTTGGAACTACATTATTGTGCCAAGTTTCAAAGACCTAGCACACACCGTGTTTGATTTAGTGTTCCAACTACATGTATCCATATAGGAGAAAACAGAGTGAAACCTAAACAGGTAAACGGTTACTGCAAAGGAACGGTTTAACCTACAAGAATGAAATTTGGTGAGCCAAGTGGGATTGGTGTACTGATCACTAGCTGCAAGTATCATCAAGATTGGGTGAAAAAATGTTTGCTGAGATTTCAGGAAACTCGTAGTTTTTTGGAAGCTTGGCAACCCCTTTCAATGAAAATGATTCTCGTCAGTCTCTGCTTGGGGCTACTTCAATAGCACACAAATCATAGCGATACAACTTGGAACTACATTATTGTGCCAAGGTTCAAAGAGCTAGCACACACCATGTTTGATTTAGAGTTCCAAGGGCATGTATTCATATAGGAGAAAACAGAGTGAAACCTAAACATGAAAACGGTTACTGCAAAGGAACGGTTTAACCTGGAAGAACGAAATTTGGTGAGCCAAGTGGGATTGGTGTACTGATCATTAAATGGACTATCATCAAGATTGGGTGAAAAAATGTTTGCTGAGATTTCAGGAATCTCGTAGATTTTTGGAAGCTTGGCAACCCCTTTCAATGAAAGTGATTCTCGTTAGTCTCTGCTTCGGGCTACTTCAATAGGACACAAACCATAGCGAGAGAAATTGGAACTACATTATTGTGCCAAGGTTCAAAGAGCTAGCACAAACCGTGTTTGATTTAGAGTTCCAACTACATGTATCCATATAGGAGAAAACAGAGTGAAACCTAAACATGAAAACGGTTACTGCAAAGGAACGTTTTAACCTAGAAGAACGAAATTTGGTGAGCCAAGTGGGATTGGTGTACTGATCATTAAATGAAAGCATCATCAAGATTGGGTGAAAAAATGTTTGCTGAGATTTCAGGAAACTCGTAGTTTTTTGGAAGCTTGGCAACCCCTTTCAATGAAAGGGATTCTCGTCAGTCTCTGCTTGGGGGTACTTCAATAGGACACAAACCATAGCGATAGAACTTGGAACTACATTATTGTGCCATGTTTCAAAGTCCTAGCACACACCGTGTTTGATTTAGAGTTCCAACTACATGTATCCATATAGGAGAAAACAGAGTGAAACCAAAACATGAAAAAGGTTACTTTAAAGGAACGGTTTAACCTAGAAGAATGAAATTTGGTGAGCCAAGTGGGATTGGTGTACTGATCATTAAATGGAAGTATCATCAAGATTGGGTGAAAAAATGTTTGCTGAGATTTCAGGAATCTCGTAGATTTTTGGAAGCTTGGCAACCACTTTCAATGAAAGTGATTCTCGTCAGTGTCTGCTTGGGGCTACTTCAATAGGACACAAACCATAGCGATAGAAATTGGAACAAAATTATTGTGCTAAGTTTCAAAGACCTAGCACACACCGTGTTTGATTTAGAGTTCCCACTACATGTATACATATAGGAGAAAACAGAGTGAAACCTAAACATGAAAACGGTTACTTTAAAGGAACGGTTTAACCTAGAAGAATGAAATTTGGTGAGCCAAGTGGGATTCGTGTACTGATCACTACCTGCAAGTATCATCAAGATTGGGTGAAAAAATGTTTGCTGAGATTTCGGGAAACTCGTAGTTTTTTGGAAGCTTGGCAACCCCTCTCAATGTAAGTGATTCTCGTCAGTCTCTGCTTAGGGCTACTTCAATAGCACACAAACCATATCGATAGAACTTGGAACTACATTATTGTGCCAAGTTTCAAAGAGCTAGCACACACCGTGTTTGATTTAGAGTTCCAACTACATGTATCCATATAGGAGAAAACAGAGTGAAACCTAAACATGAAAACGGTTACTGCAAAGGAAAAGTTTAACCTAGAAGAACGAAATTTAGTGAGCCAAGTGGGATTCGTGTACTGATCAACACCTGCAAGTATCATCAAGATTGGGTGAAAAAATGTTTGCTGAGATTTCAGGAAACTCGTAGTTTTTTGCAAGCTTGGCAACCCCTCTCAATGTAAGTGATTCTCGTCAATCTCTGCTTGGGGCTACTTCAATAGGACACAAACCATAGCGATAGAACTTGGAACTACATTATTGTGCCAAGTTTCAAAGAGCTAGCACACATCCTGTTTGATTTAGAGTTCCAACTACATGTATCCATATAGGAGAAAACAGAGTGAAACCTAAACATGAAAACGGTTACTGAAAGGAACGGTTTAACCTAGAAGAATGAAATGTGGTGAGCCAAGTGGGATGGGTGTACTGATCATTAAATGAAAGTATCATCAAGATTGGGTGAAAAAATGTTTCCTGAGATTTCAGGAAACTCATCGTTTTTTGGAAGCTTGGCAACCCCTTTCAATGAAAGGGATTCTCGTCAGTCTCTGCTTGGGGCTACTCCAATAGCACACAAACCATAGCGATAGAACTTGGAACTACATTATTGTGCCAAGTTTCAAAGAGCTAGCACATACCGTGTTTGATTTAGAGTTCCAAGAACATGTATCCATATAGGAGAAAACAGAGTGAAACCTAAACATGAAAACGGTTACTGCAAAGGAACGGTTTAACCTAGAAGAACGAAATTTGGTGAGCCAAGTGGGATTGGTGTACTGATCATTAAATGGAAGTATCATCAAGATTGGGTGAAAAAATGTTTCTTGAGATTTCAGGAAAACTCGTAGTTTTTTGGAAGCTTGGCCACCATTTTCAATGAAAGGGATTCTCGTCAGTCTCTGCTTGGGCTACTTCAAGAGGACACAAACCATAGCGATAGAACTTGGAACTACATTATTGTGCCAAGTGTCAAAGAGCTAGCACAAACCGTGTTGATTTAGAGTTCAAAATACATGTATCCATATAGGAGAAAACAGAGTGAAACCTAAACATGAAAACGGTTACTGCAAAGGAACGGTTTAACCTGGAAGAACGAAATTTAGTGAGCCAAGTGGGATTCGTGTACTGATCACTACCTGAAAGTATCATCAAGATTGGGTTAAAAATTGTTTGCTGAGATTTCAGGAAACTCGTAGTTTTGGAAGCTTGGCAACCCCTTTCAATGAAAGTGATTCTCGTGAGTCTCTGTTTGGAGCTACTTCAATAGGACACAAACCATTGCGAATAGAACTTGGAACAACATTATTGTGCCAAGTTTCAAAGACCTAGCACACACCGTGTTTGATTTAGAGTTCCAACTACATGTATCCATATAGGAGAAAACAGAGTGAAACCTAAACATGAAAATCGTTACTTTAAAGGAACGGTTTAACCTAGAAGAATGAAGTTTGGTGAGCCAAGTCGATTGGTGTACTGAGCACTACCTGTAAGTGTCATCAAGATTGGGTTAAAAAAATGTTTGCTGAGATTTCGGGAAACTCGTAGTTTTTTGGAAGCTTGGCAACCCCTCTCAATATAAGTGATTCTCGTCAGTCTTCTGCTTGGGGCTACTTCAATAGGACACAAACGATAGCGATAGAACTTGGAACTACATTATTGTGCCAAGTTTCAAAGAGCTAGCACACATCCTGTTTGATTTAGAGTTCCAACTACATGTATCCATATATGAGAAAACAGAGTGAAACCTAAACATGAAAACGGTTACTGAAAGGAACGGTTTAACCTCGAAGAACGAAATTTGGTGAGCCAAGTGGGATTGGTGTACTGATCATTAAATGAAAGTATCATCAAGATTGGGTGAAAAAATGTTTGCTTAGATTTCATGAAACTCATAGTTTTTTGGAAGCTTGGCAACCCCTTTCATGAAAGTGATTCTCTTCAGTGTCTGCTTGGGGCTACATCAGTAGGACACAAACCATAGGGATAGAACTTGGAACTACATTATTGTGCCAAGTTTCAAAGAGCTAGCACAAACCGTGTTTGATTTAGAGTTCCAACTACATGTATCCATATAGGAGAAAACAGAGTGAAACCTAAACATGAAAACTGTACTGCAAAGGAACGGTTTAACCTAGAAGAACGAAATTGGTGAACCAAGTGGGATTGGTGTCCTGATCATTAAATGAAAGTATCATCAAGATTGAGTGAAAAAATGTTTGCTGAGATTTCAGGAAACTCGTAGTTTTTGGAAGCTTGGCAACCACTTTCAATGAAAGTGATTCTCGTCAGTCTCTGCTTTCGGATACTTCAATAGCACACAAACCATAGCGATAGAACTTGGAACTACATTATTGTGGTAAGTTTCAAAGAGCTAGCACAAACCGTGTTTGATTTAGAGTTCCAACTACATGTATCCATATAGGAGAAAACAGAGTGAAACCTAAACATGAAAACTGTTACTGCAAAGGAACGATTTAACCTAGAAGAACGAAATTCGGTGAACCAAGTGGGATTGGTGTCCTGATCATTAAATGGAAGTATCATCAAGATTGGGTGAAAAAATGTTTGCTGAGATTTCAGGAAACTCATAATTTTTTGGACGCTTGGCAACCCCTTTCATTGAATGTGATTCTCGTCAGTCTCTGGTTGGGGCTACTTCAATAGCACACAAACCATAGCGATAGAACTTGGAACTACATTATTGTGCCAAGGTTCAAAGAGCTAGCACACACCGTGTTTGATTTAGAGTTCCAAGAGCATGTATTCACATAGGAGAAAACAGAGTGAAACCTAAACATGAAAATGGTTACTTTAAAGGAACGGTTTAACCTAGAAGAATGAAATTTTGTGAGCGAAGTGGGATTGGTGTACTGATCACTACCTGAAAGTATCATCAAGATTGGGTGAAAAAAATGTTTGCTGAGATTTCAGGAAACTCGTAGTTTTTTGCAAGCTTGGCAACCCCTCTCAATGTAAGTGATTCTCGTCAATCTCTGCTTGGGGCTACTTCAATAGGACACAAACCATAGCGATAGAACTTGGAACTACATTATTGTGCCAAGTTTCAAAGAGCTAGCACACATCCTGTTTGATTTAGAGTTCCAACTACATGTATCCATATAGGAGAAAACAGAGTGAAACCTAACCATGAAAACGGTTACTGAAAGGAACGGTTTAACCTAGAAGAATGAAATGTGGTGAGCCAAGTGGGATGGGTGTACTGATCATTAAATGAAAGTATCATCAAGATTGGGTGAAAAAATGTTTCCTGAGATTTCAGGAAACTCATCGTTTTTTGGAAGCTTGGCAACCCCTTTCAATGAAAGGGATTCTCGTCAGTCTCTGCTTGGGGCTACTCCAATAGCACACAAACCATAGCGATAGAACTTGGAACTACATTATTGTGCCAAGTTTCAAAGAGCCAGCACATACCGTGTTTGATTTAGAGTTCCAAGAACATGTATCCATATAGGAGAAAACAGAGTGAAACCTAAACATGAAAACGGTTACTGCAAAGGAACGGTTTAACCTAGAAGAACGAAATTTGGTGACCAAGTGGGATTGGTGTACTGATCATTAAATGGAAGTATCATCAAGATTGGGTGAAAAAATGTTTCTTGAGATTTCAGGAAACTCGTAGTTTTTTGGAAGCTTGGCCACCATTTTCAATGAAAGGGATTCTCGTCAGTCTCTGCTTGGGGCTACTTCAAGAGGACACAAACCATAGCGATAGAACTTGGAACTACATTATTGTGCCAAGTGTCAAAGAGCTAGCACAAACCGTGTTTGATTTAGAGTTCCAAATACATGTATCCATATAGGAGAAAACAGAGTGAAACCTAAACATGAAAACGGTTACTGCAAAGGAACGGTTTAACCTGGAAGAACGAAATTTAGTGAGCCAAGTGGGATTCGTGTACTGATCACTACCTGAAAGTATCATCAAGATTGGGTTAAAAATTGTTTGCTGAGATTTCAGGAAACTCGTAGTTTTTGGAAGCTTGGCAACCCCTTTCAATGAAAGTGATTCTCGTGAGTCTCTGTTTGGAGCTACTTCAATAGGACACAAACCATAGCGATAGAACTTGGAACAACATTATTGTGCCAAGTTTCAAAGACCTAGCACACACCGTGTTTGATTTAGAGTTCCAACTACATGTATCCATATAGGAGAAAACAGAGTGAAACCTAAACATGAAAATGGTTACTTTAAAGGAACGGTTTAACCTAGAAGAATGAAATTTGGTGAGCCAAGTGGGATTGGTGTACTGATCACTAGCTGCAAGTATCATCAAGATTGGGTGAAAAAATGTTTGCTGAGATTTCAGGAAACTCGTAGTTTTTTGGAAGATTGGCAACCCCTTTCAATGAAAGTGATTCTCGTCAGTCTCTGTTTGGAGCTACTTCAATAGGACACAAACCATTGCGATAGAACTTGGAACTACATTATTGTGCCAAGTTTCAAAGACCTAGCACACACCGTGTTTGATTTAGAGTTCCAACTACATGTATCCATATAGGAGAAAACAGAGTGAAACCTAAACATGAAAATCGTTACTTTAAAGGAACGGTTTAACCTAGAAGAATGAAGTTTGGTGAGCCAAGTCGATTGGTGTACTGAGCACTACCTGTAAGTGTCATCAAGATTGGGTTAAAAAATGTTTGCTGAGATTTCGGGAAACTCGTAGTTTTTTGGAAGCTTGGCAACCCCTCTCAATATAAGTGATTCTCGTCAGTCTCTGCTTGGGGCTACTTCAATAGGACACAAACGATAGCGATAGAACTTGGAACTACATTATTGTGCCAAGTTTCAAAGAGCTAGCACACATCCTGTTTGATTTAGAGTTCCAACTACATGTATCCATATATGAGAAAACAGAGTGAAACCTAAACATGAAAACGGTTACTGAAAGGAACGGTTTAACCTAGAAGAACGAAATTTGGTGAGCCAAGTGGGATTGGTGTACTGATCATTAAATGAAAGTATCATCAAGATTGGGTGAAAAAATGTTTGCTTAGATTTCATGAAACTCACAGTTTTTTGGAAGCTTGGCAACCCCTTTCAATGAAAGTGATTCTCGTCAGTGTCTGCTTGGGGCTACATCAGTAGGACACAAACCATAGGGATAGAACTTGGAACTACATTATTGTGCCAAGTTTCAAAGAGCTAGCACAAACCGTGTTTGATTTAGAGTTCCAACTACATGTATCCATATAGGAGAAAACAGAGTGAAACCTAAACATGAAAACTGTTACTGCAAAGGAACGGTTTAACCTAGAAGAACGAAATTTGGTGAACCAAGTGGGATTGGTGTCCTGATCATTAAATGAAAGTATCATCAAGATTGAGTGAAAAAATGTTTGCTGAGATTTCAGGAAACTCGTAGTTTTTTGGAAGCTTGGCAACCACTTTCAATGAAAGTGATTCTCGTCAGTCTCTGCTTGGGGCTACTTCAATAGCACACAAACCATAGCGATAGAACTTGGAACTACATTATTGTGGTAAGTTTCAAAGAGCTAGCACAAACCGTGTTTGATTTAGAGTTCCAACTACATGTATCCATATAGGAGAAAACAGAGTGAAACCTAAACATGAAAACTGTTACTGCAAAGGAACGATTTAACCTAGAAGAACGAAATTCGGTGAACCAAGTGGGATTGGTGTCCTGATCATTAAATGGAAGTATCATCAAGATTGGGTGAAAAAATGTTTCTTGAGATTTCAGGAAACTCGTAGTTTTTTGGAAGCTTGGCCACCATTTTCAATGAAAGGGATTCTCGTCAGTCTCTGCTTGGGGCTACTTCAAGAGGACACAAACCATAGCGATAGAACTTGGAACTACATTATTGTGCCAAGTGTCAAAGAGCTAGCACAAACCGTGTTTGATTTAGAGTTCCAAATACATGTATCCATATAGGAGAAAACAGAGTGAAACCTAAACATGAAAACGGTTACTGCAAAGGAACGGTTTAACCTGGAAGAACGAAATTTAGTGAGCCAAGTGGGATTCGTGTACTGATCACTACCTGAAAGTATCATCAAGATTGGGTTAAAAATTGTTGCTGAGATTTCAGGAAACTCGTAGTTTTGGAAGCTTGGCAACCCCTTTCAATGAAAGTGATTCTCGTGAGTCTCTGTTTGGAGCTACTTCAATAGGACACAAACCATAGCGATAGAACTTGGAACAACATTATTGTGCCAAGTTTCAAAGACCTAGCACACACCGTGTTTGATTTAGAGTTCCAACTACATGTATCCATATAGGAGAAAACAGAGTGAAACCTAAACATGAAAATCGTTACTTTAAAGGAACGGTTTAACCTAGAAGAATGAAGTTTGGTGAGCCAAGTCGATTGGTGTACTGAGCACTACCTGTAAGTGTCATCAAGATTGGGTTAAAAAATGTTTGCTGAGATTTCGGGAAACTCGTAGTTTTTTGGAAGCTTGGCAACCCCTCTCAATATAAGTGATTCTCGTCAGTCTCTGCTTGGGGCTACTTCAATAGGACACAAACGATAGCGATAGAACTTGGAACTACATTATTGTGCCAAGTTTCAAAGAGCTAGCACACATCCTGTTTGATTTAGAGTTCCAACTACATGTATCCATATATGAGAAAACAGAGTGAAACCTAAACATGAAAACGGTTACTGAAAGGAACGGTTTAACCTAGAAGAACGAAATTTGGTGAGCCAAGTGGGATTGGTGTACTGATCATTAAATGAAAGTATCATCAAGAATTGGGTGAAAAAATGTTTGCTTAGATTTCATGAAACTCACAGTTTTTTGGAAGCTTGGCAACCCCTTTCAATGAAAGTGATTCTCGTCAGTATCTGCTTGGGGCTACATCAGTAGGACACAAACCATAGGGATAGAACTTGGAACTACATTATTGTGCCAAGTTTCAAAGAGCTAGCACAAACCGTGTTTGATTTAGAGTTCCAACTACATGTATCCATATAGGAGAAAACAGAGTGAAACCTAAACATGAAAACTGTTACTGCAAAGGAACGGTTTAACCTAGAAGAACGAAATTTGGTGAACCAAGTGGGATTGGTGTCCTGATCATTAAATGAAAGTATCATCAAGATTGAGTGAAAAAATGTTTGCTGAGATTTCAGGAAACTCGTAGTTTTTTGGAAGCTTGGCAACCACTTTCAATGAAGTGATTCTCGTCAGTCTCTGCTTGGGGCTACTTCAATAGCACACAAACCATAGCGATAGAACTTGGAACTACATTATTGTGGTAAGTTTCAAAGAGCTAGCACAAACGTGTTGATTTAGAGTTCCAACTACATGTATCCATATAGGAGAAAACAGAGTGAAACCTAAACATGAAAACTGTTACTGCAAAGGAACGATTTAACCTAGAAGAACGAAATTCGGTGAACCAAGTGGGATTGGTGTCCTGATCATTAAAATGGACGTATCATCAAGATTGGGTGAAAAAATGTTTGCTGAGATTTCAGGAAACTCATAATTTTTTGGACGCTTGGCAACCCCTTTCATTGAATGTGATTCTCGTCAGTCTCTGGTTGGGGCTACTTCAATAGCACACAAACCATAGCGATAGAACTTGGAACTACATTATTGTGCCAAGGTTCAAAGAGCTAGCACACAGCGTGTTTGATTTAGAGTTCCAAGAGCATGTATTCACATAGGAGAAAACAGAGTGAAACCTAAACATGAAAACGGTTACTGCAAAGGAACGGTTTAACCTGGAAGAACGAAATTTGGTGAGCCAAGTGGGATTGGTGTACTGATCATTAGATGGAGTATCATCAAAGATTGGGTGAAAAAATGTTTGCTGAGATTTCAGGAAACTCGTAGTTTTTTGGAAGCTTGGCAACCACTTTCAATGAAAGTGATTCTCGTTAGTCTCTGCTTCGGGCTACTTCAATAGGACACAAACCATAGCGAGAGAACTTGGAACTACATTATTGTGCCAAGGTTCAAATAGCTAGCACAAACCGTGTTTGATTTAGAGATCCAACTACATGTATCCATATGGGAGAAAACAGAGTGAAACCTAAACATGAAAACGGTTACTGCAAAGGAACGTTTTAACCTTAGAAGAACGAAATTTGGTGAGCCAAGTGGGATTGGTGTAATGATCATTAAATGGAAGTATCATCAAGATTGGGTGAAAAAATGTTTGCTGAGATTTCAGGAACTCGTAGTTTTTTGGAAGCTTGGCCACCCCTTTCAATGAAAGGGATTCTCGTCAGTCTCTGCTTGGGGGTACTTCAATAGGACACAAACCATAGCGATAGAACTTGGAACTACATTATTGTGCCATGTTTCAAAGACCTAGCACACACCGTGTTTGATTTAGAGTTCCAACTACATGTATCCATATAGGAGAAAACAGAGTGAAACCTAAACATGAAAATGGTTACTTTAAAGGAACGGTTTAACCTAGATGAATGAAATTTGGTGAGCGAAGTGGGATTGGTGTATTGATCACTACCTGCAAGTATCATCAAGATTGGGTGAAAAAATGTTTGCTGAGATTTCAGTAAACTCGTAGTTTTTTGCAAGCTTGGCAACCCTCTCAATGTAAGTGATTCTCGTCAATCTCTGCTTGGGGCTACTTCAATAGGACACAAACCATAGCGATAGAACTTGGAACTACATTATTGTGCCAAGTTTCAAAGAGCTAGCACACATCCTGTTTGATTTAGAGTTCCAACTACATGTATCCATATAGGAGAAAACAGAGTGAAACCTAAACATGAAAACGGTTACTGAAAGGAACGGTTTAACCTAGAAGAATGAAATGTGGTGAGCCAAGTGGGATTGGTGTACTGATCATTAAATGAACATCAAGATTGGGTGAAAAAATGTTTCCTGAGATTTCAGGAAACTCGTCGTTTTTTGGAAGCTTGGCAACCCCTTTCAATGAAAGGGATTCTCGTCAGTCTCTGCTTGGGGCTACTCCAATAGCACACAAACCATAGCGATAGAACTTGGAACTACATATTGTGCCAAGTTTCAAAGAGCTAGCACATACCGTGTTTGATTTAGAGTTCCAAGAACATGTATCCATATAGGAGAAAACAGAGTGAACCTAAACATGAAAACGGTTACTGCAAAGGAACGGTTTAACCTAGAAGAACGAAATTTGGTGAGCCAAGTGGGATTGGTGTACTGATCATTAAATGGAAGTATCATCAAGATTGGGTGAAAAATGGTTTCTTGAGATTTCAGGAAACTCGTAGTTTTTTGGAAGCTTGGCCACCATTTCAATGAAAGGGATTCTCGTCAGTCTCTGCTTGGGGCTACTTCAATAGGACACAAACCATAGCGATAGAACTTGGAACTACATTATTGTGCCAAGTGTCAAAGAGCTAGCACAAACCGTGTTTGATTTAGAGTTCCAAATACATGTATCCATATAGGAGAAAACAGAGTGAAACCTAAACATGAAAACGGTTACTGCAAAGGAACGGTTTAACCTGGAAGAACGAAATTTAGTGAGCCAAGTGGGATTCGTGTACTGATCACTACCTGAAAGTATCATCAAGATTGGGTTAAAAATTGTTTTGCTGAGATTTCAGGAAACTCGTAGTTTTTGGAAGCTTGGCAACCCCTTTCAATGAAAGTGATTCTCGTGAGTCTCTGTTTGGAGCTACTTCAATAGGACACAAACCATAGTGATAGAACTTGGAACAACATTATTGTGCCAAGTTTCAAAGACCTAGCACACACCGTGTTTGATTTAGAGTTCCAACTACATGTATCCATATAGGAGAAAACAGAGTGAAACCTAAACATGAAAATGGTTACTTAAAGGAACGGTTTAACCTAGAAGAATGAAATTTGGTGAGCCAAGTGGGATTGGTGTACTGATCACTAGCTGCAAGTATCATCAAGATTGGGTGAAAAAATGTTTGCTGAGATTTCAGGAAACTCGTAGTTTTTTGGAAGCTTGGCAACCCCTTTCAATGAAAGTGATTCTCGTCAGTCTCTGCTTGGGGCTACTTCAATAGGACACAAACCATAGAGATAGAACGTGGAACTACATTATTGTGCCAAGTTTCAAAGACCTAGCACACACCGTGTTTGATTTAGAGTTCCAACTACATGTATCCATATAGGAGAAAACAGAGTGAAACCTAAACATGAAAATGGTTACTTTAAAGGAACGGTTTAACCTAGAAGAATGAAGTTTGGTGAGCCAAGTCGATTAGTGTACTGAGCACTACCTGTAAGTGTCATCAAGATTGGGTTAAAAAATGTTTGCTGAGATTTCGGAAACTCGTAGTTTTTTGGACGCTTGGCAACCCCTCTCAATATAAGTGATTCTCGTCAGTCTCTGCTTGGGGCTACTTCAATAGGACACAAACGATAGCGATAGAACTTGGAACTACATTATTGTGCCAAGTTTCAAAGAGCTAGCACACATCCTGTTTGATTTAGAGTTCCAACTACATGTATCCATATATGAGAAAACAGAGTGAAACCTAAACATGAAAACGGTTACTGAAAGGAACGGTTTAACCTAGAAGAACGAAATTTGGTGAGCCAAGTGGATTGGTGTACTGATCATTAAATGAAAGTATCATCAAGATTGGGTGAAAAATGTTTGCTTAGATTTCAGGAAACTCGTAGTTTTTTGGAAGCTTGGCAACCCCTTTCAATGAAAGTGATTTTCGTCAGTGTCTGCTTGGGGCTACATCAGTAGGACACAAACCATAGGGATAGAACTTGGAACTACATTATTGTGTCAAGTTTCAAAGAGCTAGCACAAACCGTGTTTGATTTAGAGTTCCAACTACATGTATCCATATAGGAGAAAACAGAGTGAAACCTAAACATTAAAACGGTTACTGCAAAGGAACGGTTTAACCTAGAAGAACGAAATTTGGTGAACCAAGTGGGATTGGTGTCCTGATCATTAAATGAAAGTATCATCAAGATTGAGTGAAAAAATATTTGCTGAGATTTCAGGAAACTCGTAGTTTTTGGAAGCTTGGCAACCACTTTCAATGAAAGTGATTCTCGTCAGTCTCTGCTTGGGGCTACTTCAATAGCACACAAACCATAGCGATAGAACTTGGAACTACATTATTGTGGTAAGTTTCAAAGAGCTAGCACAAACCGTGTTTCATTTAGAGTTCCAACTACATGTATCCATATAGGAGAAAACAGAGTGAAACCTAAACATGAAAACTGTTACTGCAAAGGAACGATTTAACCTAGAAGAACGAAATTCGGTGAACCAAGTGGGATTGGTGTCCTGATCATTAAATGGAAGTATCATCAAGATTGGGTGAAAAAATGTTTGCTGAGATTTCAGGAAACTCATAATTTTTTGGACGCTTGGCAACCCCTTTCATTGAATGTGATTCTCGTCAGTCTCTGGTTGGGGCTACTTCAATAGCACACAAACCATAGCGATAGAACTTGGAACTACATTATTGTGCCAAGGTTCAAAGAGCTAGCACACACCGTGTTTGATTTAGAGTTCCAAGAGCATGTATTCACATAGGAGAAAACAGAGTGAAACCTAAATATGAAAACGGTTACTGCAAAGGAACGGTTTAACCTGGAAGAACGAAATTTGGTGAGCCAAGTGGGATTGGTGTACTGATCATTAGATGGAGTATCATCAAGATTGGGTGAAAAAATGTTTGCTGAGATTTCAGGAAACTCGTAGTTTTTTGGAAGCTTGGCAACCACTTTCAATGAAGTGATTCTCGTTAGTCTCTGCTTCGGGCTACTTCAATAGGACACAAACCATAGCGAGAGAACTTTGAACTACATTATTGTGCCAAGGTTCAAATAGCTAGCACAAACCGTGTTTGATTTAGAGATCCAACTACATGTATCCATATGGGAGAAAACAGAGTGAAACCTAAACATGAAAACGGTTACTGCAAAGGAACGTTTTAACCTAGAAGAGCGAAATTTGTGAGCCAATTGGGATTGGTGTAATGATCATTAAATGAAAGCATCATCAAGATTGGGTGAAAAAATGTTTGCTGAGATTTCAGGAAACTCGTAGTTTTTTGGAAGCTTGGCCACCCCTTTCAATGAAAGGGATTCTCGTCAGTCTCTGCTTGGGGGTACTTCAATAGGACACAAACCATAGCGATAGAACTTGGAACTACATTATTGTGCCATGTTTCAAAGACCTAGCACACACCGTGTTTGATTTAGAGTTCCAACTACATGTATCCATATAGGAGAAAACAGAGTGAAACCTAAACATGAAAATGGTTACTTTAAAGAACGGTTTAACCTAGAAGAATGAAATTTGGTGAACCAAGTGGGATTGGTGTACTGATCATTAAATGGAAGTATCATCAAGATTTGGGTGAAAAAATGTTTGCTGAGATTTCAGGAAACTCGTAGATTTTTGGAAGCTTGGCAACCACTTTCAATGAAAGTGATTCTCGTCAGTCTCTGCTTGGGGCTACTTCAATAGGACACAAACCATAGCGATAGAACTTGGAACAACATTTTGTGCCAAGTTCAAAGACCTAGCCACCACACCGTGTTTGATTTAGAGTTCCCACTACATGTATACATATAGGAGAAAACAGAGTGAAACCTAAACATGAAAACGGTTACTTTAAAGGAACGGTTTAACCTAGAAGAATGAAATTTGGTGAGCCAAGTGGGATTCGTGTACTGATCACTACCTGCAAGTATCATCAAGATTGAATGAAAAAATGTTTGATGAGATTTCGGGAAACTAGTAGTTTTTTGGAAGCTTGGCAAACCACTCTCAATGTAAGTGATTCTCGTCAGTCTCTGCTTGGGCTACTTCAATAGCACACAAACCATATTGATAGACTTGGAACTACATTATTGTGCCAAGTTTCAAAGAGCCTAGCACACACCGTGTTTGATTTAGAGTTCCAACTACATGTATCCATATAGGAGACAACAGAGTGAAACCTAAACATGAAAACGGTTACTGCAAAGGAAACGTTTAACCTAGAAGAACGAAATTTAGTGAGCCAAGTGGGATTCGTGTACTGATCACTACCTGCAAGTATCATCAAGATTGGGTGAAAAATGTTTGCTGATATTTCAGGAAACTCGTAGTTTTTTGGAAGCTGGCAACCCCTTTCAATGAAAGTGATTCTCGTCAGTCTCTGCTTGGGGCTACTTCAATAGGACAGAAAACCATAGCGATAGAACTTCGAACTACATTATTGTGCCAAGTTTTCAAAGAGCTAGCACAAACCGTGTTTGATTTAGAGTTCCAACTACATGTATCCATATAGGAGAAAACAGAGTGAAACCTAAACATGAAAATGGTTACTTTAAAGGAACGGTTTAACCTAGAAGAATGAAGTTTGGTGAGCCAAGTCGATTGGTGTACTGAGCACTACCTGTAAGTGTCATCAAGATTGGGTTAAAAAATGTTTGCTGAGATTTCGGGAAACTCGTAGTTTTTGGACGCTTGGCAACCCCTCTCAATATAAGTGATTCTCGTCAGTCTCTGCTTGGGGCTACTTCAATAGGACACAAACGATAGCGATAGAACTTGGAACTACATTATTGTGCCAAGTTTCAAAGAGCTAGCACACATCCTGTTTGATTTAGAGTTCCAACTACATGTATCCATATATGAGAAAACAGAGTGAAACCTAAACAATGAAAACGGTTACTGAAAGGAACGGTTTAACCTAGAAGAACGAAATTTGGTGAGCCAAGTGGGATTGGTGTACTGATCATTAAATGAAAGTATCATCAAGATTGGGTGAAAAAATGTTTGCTTAGATTTCAGGAAACTCGTAGTTTTTTGGAAGCTTGGCAACCCCTTTCAATGAAAGTGATTTTCGTCAGTGTCTGCTTGGGGCTACATCAGTAGGGACACAAACCATAGGGATAGAACTTGGAACTACCATTATTGTGTCAAGTTTCAAAGAGCTAGCACAAACCGTGTTTGATTTAGAGTTCCAACTACATGTATCCATATAGGAGAAAACAGAGTGAAACCTAAACATTAAAACGGTTACTGCAAAGGAACGGTTTAACCTAGAAGAACGAAATTTGGTGAACCAAGTGGGATTGGTGTCCTGATCATTAAATGAAATATCATCAAGATTGAGTGAAAAAATATTTGCTGAGATTTCAGGAAACTCGTAGTTTTTTGGAAGCTTGGCAACCACTTTCAATGAAAGTGATTCTCGTCAGTCTCTGCATGGGGCTACTTCAATAGCACACAAACCATAGCGATAGAACTTGGAACTACATTATTGTGCCAAGGTTCAAAGAGCCTAGCACAAACCGTGTTTGTTTTAGAGTTATAACTACATGTATCCATATAGGAGAAAACAGAGTTGAAACCTAAACATGAAAACTGTTACTGCAATGGAACGATTTAACCTAGAAGAACGAAATTCGGTGAACCAAGTGGGATTGGTGTCCTGATCATTAAATGGAAGTATCATCAAGATTGGGTGAAAAAATGTTTGCTGAGATTTCAGGAAACTCATAATTTTTTGGACGCTTGGCAACCCCTTTCATTGAATGTGATTCTCGTCAGTCTCTGGTTGGGGCTACTTCAATAGCACACAAAACCATAGCGATAGAACTTTGGAACTACATTATTGTGCCAAGGTTCAAAGAGCTAGCACACACCGTGTTTGATTAGAGTTCCAAGAGCATGTATTCACATAGGAGAAAACAGAGTGAAACCTAAATATAAAAACGGTTACTGCAAAGGAACGGTTTAACCTGGAAGAACGAAATTTGGTGAGCCAAGTGGGATTGGTGTACTGATCATTAGATGGAGTATCATCAAGATTGGGTGAAAAAATGTTTGCTGAGATTTCAGGAAACTCGTAGTTTTTTGGAAGCTTGGCAAACCACTTTCAATGAAGTGATTCTCGTTAGTCTCTGCTTCGGGCTACTTCAATAGGACACAACCATAGCGAGAGAACTTTGAACTACATTATGTGCCAAGGTGCAAATAGCTAGCACAAACCGTGTTTGATTTAGAGATCCAACTACATGTATCCATATGGGAGAAAACAGAGTGAAACCTAACATGAAAACGGTTACTGCAAAGGAACGTTTTAACCTAGAAGAGCGAAATTTGGTGAGCCAAGTTGGGATTGGTGTAATGATCATTAAATGATAGCATCATCAAGATTGGGTGAAAAAATGTTTGCTGAGATTTCAGGAAACTCGTAGTTTTTTGGAAGCTTGGCCACCCCTTTCAATGAAAGGGATTCTCGTCAGTCTCTGCTTGGGGGTACTTCAATAGGACACAAACCATAGCGATAGAACTTGGAACTACATTATTGTGCCATGTTTCAAAGACCTAGCACACACCGTGTTTGATTTAGAGTTCCAACTACATGTATCCATATAGGAGAAAACAGAGTGAAACCTAAACATGAAAATGGTTACTTTAAAGGAACGGTTTAACCTAGAAGAATGAAATTTGGTGAACCAAGTGGGATTGGTGTACTGATCATTAAATGGAAGTATCATCAAGATTGGGTGAAAAAATGTTTGCTGAGATTTCAGGAAACTCGAGAATTTTTTGGAAGCTTGGCAACCACTTTCAATGAAAGTGATTCTCGTCAGTCTCTGCTTGGGCTACTTCAATAGGACACAAACCATAGCGATAGAACTTGGAACAACATTATTGTGCCAAGTTTCAAAGACCTAGCACACACCGTGTGTGATTTAGAGTTCCCACTCCATGTATACATATAGGAGAAAACAGAGTGAAACCTAAACATGAAACGGTTACTTTAAAGGAACGGTTTAACCTAGAAGAATGAAATTTGGTGAGCCAAGTGGGATTCGTGTACTGATCACTACCTGCAAGTATCATCAAGATTGGGTGAAAAAATGTTTGCTGAGATTCGGGAAACTAGTAGTTTTTTGGAAGCTTGGCAACCACTCTCAATGGTAAGTGATTCTCGTCAGTCTCTGCTTGGGGCTACTTCAATAGCACACAAACCATATTGATAGAACTTGGAACTACATTATTGTGCCCAAGTTTCAAAGAGCTAGCACACACCGTGTTTGATTTAGAGTTCCAACTACATGTATCCATATAGGAGACAACAGAGTGAAACCTAAACATGAAAACGGTTACTGCAAAGGAAACGTTTAACCTAGAAGAACGAAATTTATGGAGGCCAAGTGGGATTCGTGTACTGATCACTACCTGCAAGTATCATCAAGATTGGGTGAAAAAATGTTTGCTGATATTTCAGGAAACTCGTAGTTTTTTGGAAGCTTGGCAACCCTTTCAATGAAAGTGATTCTCGTCAGTCTCTGCTTGGGGCTACTTCAATAGGACAGAAACCATAGCGATAGAACTTCGAACTACATATTGTGCCAAGTTTCCAAAGAGCTAGCACAAACTGTGTTTGATTTAGAGTTCCAACTACATGTATCCATATAGGAGAAAACAGAGTGAAACCTAAAACAGAAAATGGTTACTTTAAAGGAACGGTTTAACCTAGAAGAATGAAATTTGGTGAGCGAAATGGGATTGGTGTATTGATCACTACCTGCAAGTATCATCAAGATTGGGTTAAAAAATGTTTGCTGAGATTTCAGTAAACTCGTAGTTTTTGCAAGCGCAACCCCTCTCAATGTAAGTGATTCTCGTCAATCTCTGCTTGGGGCTACTTCAATAGGACACAAACCATAGCGATAGAACTTGGAACTACATTATTGTGCCAAGTTTCAAAGAGCTAGCACACATCCTGTTTGATTTAGAGTTCCAACTACATGTATCCATATAGGAGAAAACAGAGTGAAACCTAAACATGAAAACGGTTACTGAAAGGAACGGTTTAACCTAGAAGAATGAAATGTGGTGAGCCAAGTGGGATTGGTGTACTGATCATTAAATGAAAGTATCATTAACATTGGGTGAAAAAATGTTTCCTGAAATTTCAGGAAACTCGTCGTTTTTTGGAAGCTTGGCAACCCCTTTCAATGAAAGGGATTCTCGTCAGTCTCTGCTTGGGGCTACTCCAATAGCACACAAACCATAGCGATAGAACTTGGAACTACATTATTGTGCCAAGTTTCAAAGAGCTAGCACATACCGTGTTTGATTTATAGTTCCAAGAACATGTATCCATATAGGAGAAAACAGAGTGAACCTAAACATGAAAACGGTTACTGCAAAGGAACGGTTTAACCTAGAAGAACGAAATTTGGTGAGCCAAGTGGGATTGGTGTACTGATCATTAAATGGAAGTATCATCAAGATTGGGTGAAAAAATGTTTCTTGAGATTTCAGGAAACTCGTAGTTTTTTGGAAGCTTGGCCACCATTTTCAATGAAAGGGATTCTCGTCAGTCTCTGCTTGGGGCTACTTCAATAGGACACAAACCATAGCGATAGAACTTGGAACTACATTATTGTGCCAAGTGTCAAAGAGCTAGCACAAACCGTGTTTGATTTAGAGTTCCAAATACATGTATCCATATAGGAGAAAACAGAGTGAAACCTAAACATGAAAACGGTTACTGCAAAGGAACGGTTTAACCTGGAAGAACGAAATTTAGTGAGCCAAGTGGGATTCGTGTACTGATCACTACCTGAAAGTATCATCAAGATTGGGTTAAAAATTGTTTGCTGAGATTTCAGGAAACTCGTAGTTTTTGGAAGCTTGGCAACCCCTTTCAATGAAAGTGATTCTCGTGAGTCTCTGTTTGGAGCTACTTCAATAGGACACAAACCATAGCGATAGAACTTGGAACAACATTATTGTGCCAAGTTTCAAAGACCTAGCACACACCGTGTTTGATTTAGAGTTCCAACTACATGTATCCATATAGGAGAAAACAGAGTGAAACCTAAACATGAAAATGGTTACTTTAAAGGAACGGTTTAACCTAGAAGAATGAAATTTGGTGAGCCAAGTGGGATTGGTGTACTGATCACTAGCTGCAAGTATCATCAAGATTGGGTGAAAAAATGTTTGCTGAGATTTCAGGAAACTCGTAGTTTTTTGGAAGCTTGGCAACCCCTTTCAATGAAAGTGATTCTCGTCAGTCTCTGCTTGGGGCTACTTCAATAGGACACAAACCATAGAGATAGAACGTGGAACTACATTATTGTGCCAAGTTTCAAAGACCTAGCACACACCGTGTTTGATTTAGAGTTCCAACTACATGTATCCATATAGGAGAAAACAGAGTGAAACCTAAACATGAAAATGGTTACTTTAAAGGAACGGTTTAACCTAGAAGAATGAAGTTTGGTGAGCCAAGTCGATTGTGTACTGAGCACTACCTGTAAGTGTCATCAAGATTGGGTTAAAAAATGTTTGCTGAGATTTCGGGAAACTCGTAGTTTTTTGGACGCTTGGCAACCCCTCTCAATATAAGTGATTCTCGTCAGTCTCTGCTTGGGGCTACTTCAATAGGACACAAACGATAGCGATAGAACTTGGAACTACATTATTGTGCCAAGTTTCAAAGAGCTAGCACACATCCTGTTTGATTTAGAGTTCCAACTACATGTATCCATATATGAGAAAACAGAGTGAAACCTAAACATGAAAACGGTTACTGAAAGGAACGGTTTAACCTAGAAGAACGAAATTTGGTGAGCCAAGTGGGATTGGTGTACTGATCATTAAATGAAAGTATCATCAAGATTGGGTGAAAAAATGTTTGCTGAGATTTCAGGGAACTCGTAGTTTTTTGGAAGCTTGGCAACCCCTTTCAATGAAAGTGATTTTCGTCAGTGTCTGCTTGGGGCTACATCAGTAGGACACAAACCATAGGGATAGAACTTGGAACTACATTATTGTGTCAAGTTTCAAAGAGCTAGCACAAACCGTGTTTGATTTAGAGTTCCAACTACATGTATCCATATAGGAGAAAACAGAGTGAAACCTAAACATGAAAACGGTTACTGCAAAGGAACGGTTTAACCTAGAAGAACGAAATTTGGTGAACCAAGTGGGATTGGTGTCCTGATCATTAAATGAAAGTATCATCAAGATTGAGTGAAAAAATGTTTGCTGAGATTTCAGGAAACTCGTAGTTTTTTGGAAGCTTGGCAACCACTTTCAATGAAAGTGATTCTCGTCAGTCTCTGCTTGGGGCTACTTCAATAGCACACAAACCATAGCGATAGAACTTGGAACTACATTATTGTGGTAAGTTTCAAAGAGCTAGCACAAACCGTGTTTGATTTAGAGTTCCAACTACATGTATCCATATAGGAGAAAACAGAGTGAAACCTAAACATGAAAACTGTTACTGCAAAGGAACGATTTAACCTAGAAGAACGAAATTCGGTGAACCAAGTGGGATTGGTGTCCTGATCATTAAATGGAAGTATCATCAAGATTGGGTGAAAAAATGTTTGCTGAGATTTCAGGAAACTCATAATTTTTTGGACGCTTGGCAACCCCTTTCATTGAATGTGATTCTCGTCAGTCTCTGGTTGGGGCTACTTCAATAGCACACAAACCATAGCGATAGAACTTGGAACTACATTATTGTGCCAAGGTTCAAAGAGCTAGCACACACCGTGTTTGATTTAGAGTTCCAAGAGCATGTATTCACATAGGAGAAAACAGAGTGAAACCTAAACATGAAAACGGTTACTGCAAAGGAACGGTTTAACCTGGAAGAACGAAATTTGGTGAGCCAAGTGGGATTGGTGTACTGATCATTAGATGGAGTATCATCAAGATTGGGTGAAAAAATATTTGCTGAGATTTCAGGAAACTCGTAGTTTTTTGGAAGCTTGGCAACCACTTTCAATGCAAGTGATTCTCGTTAGTCTCTGCTTCGGGCTACTTCAATAGGACACGAACCATAGCGAGAGAACTTGGAACTACATTATTGTGCCAAGGTTCAAATAGCTAGCACAAACCGTGTTTGATTTAGAGTTCCAACTACATGTATCCATATGGGAGAAAACAGAGTGAAACCTAAACATGAAAACGGTTACTGCAAAGGAACGTTTTAACCTAGAAGAACGAAATTTGGTGAGCCAAGTGGGATTGGTGTAATGATCATTAAATGAAAGCATCATCAAGATTGGGTGAAAAAATGTTTGCTGAGATTTCAGGAAACTCGTAGTTTTTTGGAAGCTTGGCCACCCCTTTCAATGAAAGGGATTCTCGTCAGTCTCTGCTTGGGGGTACTTCAATAGGACACAAACCATAGCGATAGAACTTGGAACTACATTATTGTGCCATGTTTCAAAGACCTAGCACACACCGTGTTTGATTTAGAGTTCCAACTACATGTATCCATATAGAGAAAACAGAGTGAAACCTAAACATGAAAATGGTTACTTTAAAGGAACGGTTTAACCTAGAAGAATGAAATTTGGTGAACCAAGTGGGATTGGTGTACTGATCATTAAATGGAAGTATCATCAAGATTGGGTGAAAAAATGTTTGCTGAGATTTCAGGAAACTCGTAGATTTTTGGAAGCTTGGCAACCACTTTCAATGAAAGTGATTCTCGTCAGTCTCTGCTTGGGGCTACTTCAATAGGACACAAACCATAGCGATAGAACTTGGAACAACATTATTGTGCCAAGTTTCAAAGACCTAGCACACACCGTGTTTGATTTAGAGTTCCCACTACATGTATACATATAGGAGAAAACAGAGTGAAACCTAAACATGAAAACGGTTACTTTAAAGGAACGGTTTAACCTAGAAGAATGAAATTTGGTGAGCCAAGTGGGATTCGTGTACTGATCACTACCTGCAAGTATCATCAAGATTGGGTGAAAAAATGTTTGCTGAGATTTCGGGGAAACTAGTAGTTTTTTGGAAGCTTGGCAACCACTCTCAATGTAAGTGATTCTCGTCAGTCTCTGCTTGGGGCTACTTCAATAGCACACAAACCATATCGATAGAACTTGGAACTACATTATTGTGCCAAGTTTCAAAGAGCTAGCACACACCGTGTTTGATTTAGAGTTCCAACTACATGTATCCATATAGGAGACAACAGAGTGAAACCTAAACATGAAAACGGTTACTGCAAAGGAAACGTTTAACCTAGAAGAACGAAATTTAGTGAGCCAAGTGGGATTCGTGTACTGATCACTACCTGCAAGTATCATCAAGATTGGGTGAAAAAATGTTTGCTGAGATTTCAGGAAACTCGTAATTTTTTGGAAGCTGGCAACCCTTTCAATGAAAGGAATTCTCGTCAGTCTCTGCTTGGGGCTACTTCAATAGGACACAAAGCATAGCGATAGAACTTGGAACAACATTATTGTGCCACGTTTCAAAGAGCTAGCACAAACCGTGTTTGATTTAGAGTTCCAACTACATGTATCCATATAGGAGAAAACAGAGTGAAACCTAAACATGAAAATGGTTACTTTAAAAGAACGGTTTAACCTAGAAGAATGAAATTCGGTGAGCCAAGTGGGATTGGTGTACTGATCACTACCTGCAAGTATCATCAAGATTGGGTGAAAAAATGTTTGCTGAGATTTCAGGAAACTCGTAGTTTTTTGGAAGCTTGGCAACCCCTTTCAATGAAAGTGATTCTCGTCAGTCTCTGCTTGGGGCTACTTCAATAGCACACAAACCATAGCGATAGAACTTGGAACTACATTATTGTGACAAGTTTCAAAGAGCTAGCACAAACCGTGTTTGATTTAGAGTTCCAACTACATGTATCCATACAGGAGAAAACAGAGTGAAACCTAAACATGAAAACGGTAACTGCAAAGGAACGGTTTAACCTAAAAGAACGAAATTTGGTGAGCCAAGTGGGATTGGTGTACTGATCATTAAATGAAAGTATCATCAATATTGGGTGAAAAAATGTTTCCTGAGATTTCAGGAAACTCGTAGTTTTTTGGAAGCTTGGCCACCCCTTTCAATGAAAGGGATTCTCGACAGTCTCTGCTTGGGGCTACTTCAATAGGACACAAACCATAGCGATAGAACTTGGAACTACATTATTGTGCCAAGTTTCAAAGAGCTATCACAAATCGTGTTTTATTTAGAGTTCCAACTACATGTATCCATATAGGAGAAAACAGAGTGAAACCTAAACATGAAAATGGTTACTTTAAAGGAACGGTTTAACCTGGAAGAACGAAATTTAGTGAGCCAAGTGGGATTCGTGTACTGATCACTACCTGCAAGTATCATCAAGATTGGTTGAAAAAGTTTGCTGAGATTTCAGGAAACTCTTAGTTTTTGGAAGCTTGGCAACCCCTTTCAATGAAAGTGATTCTCGTCAGTCTCTGCTTGGGGCTACTTCAATAGCATAAAAACCATAGTGATAGAACTTGGAACTACATTATTGTGCCAAGTTTCAAAGACCTAGCACACACCGTGTTTGATTTAGAGTTCCAACTACATTTATCCATATAGGAGAAAACAGAGTGAAACCTAAACATAAAAACGGTTACTGAAAGGAACGGTTTAACCTAGAAGAACGAAATTTGGTGAGCCAAGTGGGATTGGTGTACTGATCATTAAATGAAAGTATCTTCAAGATTGGGTGAAAAAATGTTTGCTGAGATTTCAGGAAACTCGTAGTTTTTTGGAAGCTTGGCAACCCTTTCAATGAAAGGGATTCTCGTCAGTCTCTGCTTGGGGCTACTTCAATAGGACACAAAGCATAGCGATAGAACTTGGAACTACATTAATGTGCCAAGGTTCAAAGAGCTAGCACACACCGTGTTTGATTAGAGTTCCAACTACATGTATCCATATAGGAGAAAACAGAGTGAAACCTAAACATGAAAACGGTTACTGCAAAGGAACAGTTTAACCTAGAAGAACGAAATTTAGTGAGCCAAGTGTGATTCGTGTACTGATCAGTACCTGCAAGTATCATCAAGATTGGGTGAAAAAAGTTTGCTGAGATTTCAGGAAAATCGTAGTTTTTGGAAGCTTGGCAACCCCTTTCAATGAAAGGGATTCTCCTCAGTCTCTGCTTGGGGCTACTTCAATAGCACACAAACCATAGCGATAGAACTTGGAACTATATTATTGTGCCAAGTTTCAAAGAGCTAGCACACACCGTGTTTGATTTAGAGTTCCAAATACATGTATCCATATAGGAGAAAACAGAGTGAAACCTAAACATGAAAACGGTTTCTGCAAAGGAACAGTTTAACCTAGAAGAACGAAATTTAGTGAGCCAAGTGGTATTCGTGTACTGATCACTACCTGCAAGTATCATCAAGATTGGGTGAAAAAAGTTTGCTGAGATTTCAGGAAACTCGTAGTTTTTGGAAACTTGGCAACCCCTTTCTATGAAAGTGAATCTCGTCAGTCTCTGCTTGGGGCTACTTCAATAGGACACAAAGCATAGCGATAGAACTTGGAACAACATTATTGTGCCAAGTTTCAAAGAGCTAGCACAAACCGTGTTTGATTTAGAGTTCCAACTACATGTATCCATATAGGAGAAAACAGAGTGAAACCTAAACATGAAAATGGTTACTTTAAAAGAACGGTTTAACCTAGAAGAATGAAATTCGGTGAGCCAAGTGGGATTGGTGTACTGATCACTACCTGCAAGTATCATCAAGATTGGGTGAAAAAATGTTTGCTGAGATTTCAGGAAACTCGTAGTTTTTTGGAAGCTTGGCAACCCCTTTCAATGAAAGTGATTCTCGTCAGTCTCTGCTTGGGGCTACTTCAATAGCACACAAACCATAGCGATAGAACTTGGAACTACATTATTGTGCCAAGTTTCAAAGAGCTAGCACAAACCGTGTTTGATTTAGAGTTCCAACCACATGTATCCATACAGGAGAAAACAGAGTGAAACCTAAACATGAAAACGGTAACTGCAAAGGAACGGATTAACCTAAAAGAACGAAATTTGGTGAGCCAAGTGGGATTGGTGTACTGA
This sequence comes from Urocitellus parryii, assembly GCF_045843805.1. Lineage (NCBI taxonomy): Eukaryota > Metazoa > Chordata > Mammalia > Rodentia > Sciuridae > Urocitellus > Urocitellus parryii. Next base: position 4,957 of record NW_027552066.1, on the reverse strand, counting down.
TCATTAAATGAAAGTATCATCAAGATTGGGTGAAAAAAGGTTTCCTGAGATTTCAGGAAACTCGTAGTTTTTTGGAAGCTTGGCCACCCCTTTCAATGAAAGGGATTCTCGTCAGTCTCTGCTTGGGGCTACTTCAATAGGACACAAACCATAGCGATAGAACTTGGAACTACATTATTGTGCCAAGTTTCAAAGAGCTAGCACACACCGTGTTTGATTTAGAGTTCCAACTACATGTATCCATATAGGAGAAAACAGAGTGAAACCTAAACATGAAAACGGTTACTGCAAAGGAACGGTTTAACCTAGAAGAACGAAATTTGGTGAGTCAAGTGGGATTGGTGTACTGATCACTACCTGCAAGTATCATCAAGATTGGGTGAAAAAATGTTTGCTGAGATTTCAGGGAACTCGTAGTTTTTTGGAAGCTTGGCAACCCCTTTCAATGAAAGGGTTTCTCGTCAGTCTCTGCTTGGGGCTTCTTCAAGAGCACACAAACCATAGCGATAGAACTTGGAACTACATTATTGTGCCATGTTTCAAAGAGCTAGCACACACCGTGTTTGATTTAGAGTTCCAACTACATGTATCCATATATGAGAAAACAGAGTGAAATCTAAACATGAAAACGGTTACTGCAAAGGAACGGTTTAACCTAGAAGAACGAAATTTGGGGATCCAATTGGGATTGGTGTACTGATCATTAAATGGAAGTATCATCAAGATTGGGTGAAAAAATGTTTGCTGAGATTTCAGTAAACTCGTAGTTTTTTGGAAGCTTGGCAACCCCTTTCAATACAAGTGATTCTCGTCAGTCTCTGCTTGGGGCTACTTCAATAGGACACAAACCATAGCGATAGAACTTGGAACTATATTATTGTGCCAAGTTTCAAAGAGCTACCACATACCGTGTTTGATTTAGAGTTCCAACTACATGTATCCATATAGGAGAAAACAGAGTGAAACCTAAACATGAAAATCGTTACTGCAAAGGAACGGTTTAACCTAGAAGAACTAAATTTGGTGAGCCAAGTGGGATTGGTGTACATATCATTAAATGGAAGTATCATCAAGATTGGGTGAAAAATGTTTGCTGAGATTTCAGGGAACTCGTAGTTTTTTGGAAGCTTGGCAACCCCTTTCAATGAAAGGGTTTCTCCTCAGTCTCTTGTAGGGGCTTCTTCAAGAGCACACAAACCATAGCAATAGAACTTGGAACTACATTATTGTGCCAAGTTTCAAAGAGCTAGCATACACCGTGTTTGATTTAGAGTTCCAACTACATGTATCCATATAGGAGAAACAGAGTGAAACCTAAACATGAAAACGGTTACTGCAAAGGAACGGTTTAACCTAGAAGAACGAATTTAGTGAGCCAAGTAGGATTCGTGTACTGATCACTACCTGCAAGTATCATCAAGATTGGGTGAAAAAATGTTTGCTGAGATTTCAGGAAACTCGTAGTTTTTTAGAAGCTTGGCAAACCTTTTCAATGAAAGGGATTCTCTTCAGTCTCTGCTTGGGGCTACTTCAATAGGACACAAACCATAGTGAAAGAACTTGGAACTACATTATTGTGCCAAGTTTCAAAGAGCTAGCACATACCGTGTTTGATTTAGAGTTCCAAGATCATGTATCCATATAGGAGAAAACAGAGTGAAACCTAAATATGAAAACGGTTACTGCAATGGAACGGTTTAACCTAGAAGAACTAAATTTGGTGAGCCAAGTGGGAATGCTGTACTGATCATGAAATGGAAGTATCATCAAGATTGGGGTGAAAAAATATTTGCTGAGATTTCCGGAAACTCGTCGTTTTTTGGAAGCTTGGCAACCCCTTTCAATGAAAGGGATTCTCGTCAGTCTCTGCTTGGGGCTACTTCAAGAGGACACAAACCATAGGGATTGAACTTGGAACTACATTATTGTGCCAAGTTTCAAAGAGCTAGCACACATCCTGTTTGATTTAGAGTTCCAACTACATGTATCCATATAGGAGAAAACAGAGTGAAACCTAAACATGAAAATGGTTACTGAAAGGAACGGTTTAACCTAGAAGAACGAAATTTGGTGAGCCAAGTGGGATTGGTGTACTGATCATTAAATGGAAGTATCATCAAGATTGGGTGAAAAAAGGTTTGCTGAGATTTCAGGAAACTCATAGTTTTTTGGAAGCTTGGCAACCCCTTTCAATGAAAGGGATTCTTGTTAGTCTCTCCTTGGGGCTACTTCAATAGGACACAAACCATAGCGATAGAGCTTGGAACTACATTATTGTGCCAAGTTTCAAAGATCTAGCACACACCGTGTTTGATTTAGAGTTCCAACCAAATCTATCCATATAGGAGAAAACAGAGTGAAACCTAAACATGAAAATGGTTACTGCAAAGGAACGGTTTAACCTAGGAGAACTAAATTTGGTGAGACAAGTGGGATTGGTGTACTGATCATTAAATGGAAGTATCATCAAGATTGGGTGAAAAAATGTTTGCTGAGATTTCAGGGAACTCGTAGTTTTTTGGAAGCTTGGCAACCCCTTTCAATGAAAGGGTTTCTCGTCAGTCTCTGCTAGGGGCTTCTTCAAGAGCACACAAACCATAGCGATAGAACCTCGAACTACATTATTGTGCCAAGTTTCAAACAGCTAGCACAAACCGTGTTTGATTTAGAGTTCCAAATACATGTATCCATATAGGAGAAAACAGACTGAAACCTAAATATGAAAACGGTTACTGGAAAGGAACGGTTTAACCTAGAAGAACGAAATTTAGTGAGCCAAATGGGATTCATGTACTGATCACTACCTGCAAGTATCATCAAGATTGGGTTAAAAAATGTTTGCTGAGATTTCCGGAAACTCGTAGTTATTTGGAAGCTTGCAACCCTTTTCCATACAAGTGTATCTTGTCAGTCCCTGCATGGGGCTACTTCAGTAGGACACAAAACATAGCGATAGAACTTGTAACTACATTATTGTGCAAGTTTCAAAGAGCTAGCACAAACCGTGTTTGATTTAGAGTTTCAACTACATTTATCCATATAGGCGAAAACAGAGTGAAACCTAAACATGAAAACGGTTACTGAAAGGAACGGTTTAACCTAGAAGAACGAAATTTGGTGATCCAATTCGGATTGGTGTACTGATCTTTAAATGGAAGTATCATCAAGATTGGGTGAAAAAATGTTTGCTGAGATTTCCGGAAACTCGTAGTTATTTGGAAGCTTGGCAACCCCTTTCAATGAAAGGGATTTTCGTCAGTCTCTACTTGGGGATTCTTCAAGAACACACAAACCATATTGATAGAACTTGGAACTACATTATTGTGCCAAGTTTCGAAGAGCTAGCACAAACCGTGTTTGATTTAGAGTTCCTAATACATGTATCCATAATGGAGAAAACAGAGTGAAACCTAAACCTGAAAACCGTTACTGCAAAGGAACGGTTTAACCTAGAAGAACGAAATTTGGTGAGCCAAGTGGGATTGGTGTACTGATCATTAAAAGGAAGTATCATCAAGATTGGGTGAAAAAATGTTTTCTGAGATTTCAGGAAACTCGTAGTTTTTTGGAAGCTTGGCAACCCCTTTCAATGAAAGTGATTCTCCTCAGTCTCTGCTTGGGGCTACTTCAATAGGACACAAAATCATAGCCATTGTACATGGAACTACATTATTGTGCCAAGTCAAAGAGATAGCACACACCGTGTTTGATTTAGAGTTCCAACTACATGTATCCATAATGGAGAAAACAGAGTGAAACCTAAACATGAAAACCGTTACTGCAAAGGAACGGTTTAACCTAGAAGAACGAAATTTGGTGAGCCAAGTGGGATTGGTGTACTGATCATTAAAAGGAAGTATCATCAAGATTGGGTGAAAAAATGTTTGCTGAGATTTCAGGAAACTCGTAGTTTTTTGGAAGCTTGGCAACCCCTTTCAATGAAAGTGATTCTCCTCAGTCTCTGCTTGGGGCTACTTCAATAGGACACAAACCATAGCGATTGAACATGGAACTACATTATTGTGCCAAGTCAAAGAGATAGCACACACCGTGTTTGATTTAGAGTTCCAACTACATGTATCCATATAGGAGAAACAGAGTGAAACCTAAACATGAAAACGGTTACTGCAAAGGAACGGTTTAACCTAGAAGAACGAAATGTAGTGAGCCAAGTGGGATTCGTGTACTGATCACTACCTGCAAGTATCATCAAGATTGGGTGAAAAAATGTTTGCTGAGATTTCCGGAAACTCGTAGTTATTTGGAAGCTTGGCAACCCCTTTCAATGAAAGTGATTCTCGTCAGTCTCTCCTTGAGGCTACTTCAAGAGCACACAAACCATAGCGATAGAACTTGGAACTACATTATTGTGCCAAGTTTCAAAGAGCTAGCACACACCGTGTTTGATTTAGAGTTCCAACTACATGTATCCATATTGGAGAAAACAGAGTGAAACCTAAACATGAAAACGGTTACTGAAAGGAACGGTTTAACCTAGAAGAACGCAATTTACTGAGCCAAGTGGGATTCTTGTACTGATTACTACCTGCAAGTATCATCAAAATTGTTTGAAAAAATGTTTGCTGAGATTTCCGGAACTCGTAGTTTTTTGGAAGCTTGGCAACCATTTTCAATGAAAGTGATTCTTGTCAGTCTCATCTTGGGGCTACTTCAATAGGACACAAACCATAGCGATTGAACTTGGAACCACATTATTGTGCCATGTTTCAAAGAGCTAGCACACATCCTGTTTGATTTAGAGTTCCAACTACATGTATCCATGTAGGAGAAAACAGAGTGAAACCTAAACATGAAAATGGTTACTGAAAGGAACGGTTTAAACTAGAAGAACGAAGTTTGGTGAGCCAAGTGGGATTCGTGTACTGATCATTACCTGCAAGTATCATCAAGATTGGGTGAAAAAAGTTTTGCTGAGATTTCAGGAAACTCGTAGTTT